>NC_133124.1:169947035-170089220 GCF_048418815.1 Hemitrygon akajei
CACATAAACCCAAACTGGGTAAGGACGGAGTGGAGTCACATACACACCCAGATCTGGTTAGGATGAACTGGAGTCACGTATATACTCAGACTGGGTAAGGACTGACTGGAATCACATACACACCCAGATCGGGTAAGTACGGACTGGAATCACATACACACCCAGATCGGGTAAGTACGGACTGGAATCACATACACACCCAGATCGGTTAAGGACGGACTGGAGTCACGTATATACTCAGACTGGTTAAGTACTGACTGAAATCACATACACACCCAGATCGGGTAAGGACAGACTGGAGTCACGTATATACTCAGACTGGGTAAGGACGGACTGGAATCACATACACACCCAGATCGGGTAAGGATGGACTGGAGTCACTTATATACTGAGACTGGGTAAGGACGGATTGGAATCACATACACACCCAGATTGGGTAAGGACGGACTGGAATCACATACACACCCAGTTCGGGTAAGTACGGACTGGAATCACATACACACCCAGATTGGGTAAGGACAGACTGGAGTCACACATAAACCCAGATCGGGTAAGGACGGACTGGAGTCACACATAAACCCAGATCGGGTAAGGACGGATTAGAATCACATACACACCCAGACTGGGTAAGGACGGACTGGAGTCACTTATATACTCAGACTGGGTAAGGACGAATTGGAATCACATACACACCCAGATTGGGTAAGCACGGACTGGAATCACATACACACCCAGATTGGGTAAGGACCGACAGGAATCACATACACACCCAGATCGGGTAAGGACGGACTGGAATCACACATAAACCCAGACTGGGTAAGGACGGACTGGAGTCACATACACACCCAAATCGGGTGAGGACGAACTGGAGTCAGGTATATACTCAGACTGGGTAAGGACTGACTGGAATCACATACACACCCAGATCGGGTAAGGAATGACCGGAGTCACACATAAACCCAGACTGTGTAAGGACGGACAGAAGTCACATACACACCCAGACTGCGTAAGGACGGACTGGAGTCACACATAAACCCAGACTGGGTAAGGACGGAGTGGAGTCACGTATATACTCAGACTGGGTAAGGACGGACTGGAATCACATATAGACCCAGATTGGTAAGGACTGACTGGAATCACATACACACCCAGATTGGGTAAGGACGGACTGGAGTCACATACACACCCAGACTGGGTAAGGACTGACTGGAGTCACATACACACCCAGATCGGGTAAGTACGGACTGGAATCACATACACACCCAGATCGGGTAAGGACGGACTGGAATCACACATAAACCCAGATCTGGTAAGGACCAACTGGAATCACATACACACCCAGACTGGGTAAGGACAGACTGGAATCACATACACACCCAAATTGGGTAAGGACTGACTGGAATCACATACACACCCAGACTGCGTAAGGACGGACTGGAGTCACGTATATACTCAGACTGGTTAATGACTGACTGGAATCACATACACACCCAGATCGGGTAAGGACTGACTGGAGTCGCACATAAACCCAGACTGAGTAAGGACGGACTGGAATCACATACACACCCAGACTGGGTAAGGACATACTGGAATCACATACACATCCAGATTGGGTAAGGACGGACTGGAATCACATACACACCCAGACTGGGTAAGGACGGACTGGAGTCACATATAAACCCAGACTGGGTAAGGACCGACTGTAATCACATACACACCCAGATCGAGTAAGGACTGACTGGAGTCACACATAAACCCAGACTGGGTAAGGACGGACTGGAGTCACATACACACTCAGACTGGGCAAGGACGGACTGGAGTCACATACACACCCAGATCGGGTAAGGACGGACTGGAGTCACGTATATACTCAGACTGGGTAAGGACGGACTGGAATCACATACACACCCAGATCGGGTAAGTACGAACTGGAATCACATACACACCTAGATTGGCTAAGGACAGACTGGAGTCACACATAAACCCAGATCGGGTAAGGACGGATTGGAATCACATACACACCCAGATTGGGTAAGGACGGACTGGAGTAACATATAAACCCAGATTGGGTAAGGATGGACTGGAGTCACGTATATACTCAGACTGGGTAAGGACGGACTGGAGTCACATACACACCCAGATTGGGTAAGGACGGACTGGAATCACATACACACCCAGATTGGGTAAGGACGGTCTGGAATCACATACACACCCAGATTGGGTAAGGACGGACTGGAATCACATACACAACCAGATTGGGTAAGGACTGACTGGAATCACATACTCACCCAGATCGGGTAAGGACGGACTGGAATCACACATAAACCCAGATCTGGTAAAGACCAACTGGAATCACATACACACCCAGATCGGTTAAGGACGGACTGGAGTCACGTATATACTCAGACTGGTTAAGTACTGACTGGAATCACATACACACCCAGAACGGGTAAGGACTGACTGGAGTCACACATAAACCCAGACTGTGTAAGGACGGACTGGAGTCACATACACAACCAGATTGGGTAAGGACTGACTGGAGTCACACATAAACCCAGACTGGGTAAGGACGGACTGGAGTCACATACACACTCAGACTGGGTAAGGACGGACTGGAGTCACATACAAACCTAGACTGGGTAAGGACGGACGGGAATCACATACACACCCAGATCGGGTAAGGACGGACTGGAGTCACGTATATACTCAGACTGGGTAAGGACGGACCGGAATCACATACACACCCAAATTGGGTAAGGACGGACTGGAATCACATACACACCCTGATTGGGTAAGGACAGACTGTAATCACATCCACACCCAGATCGGGTAAGGACGGACTGGAGTCACGTATATACTCAGACTGGGTAAGGACGGACTGGAATCACATACACCCCCAGATTGGGTAAGGACGGAGTGGAATCACATACACATCCAGATTGGGTAAGGACCAACTGTAATCACATCCACACCCAGATCGGGTAAGGACGGACTGGAGTCACGTATATACTCAGACTGGGTAAGGACGGACTGGAATCACATACACACCCAGACTGGGTAAGGACGGAGTGGAGTCACGTATATACTCAGACTGGGTAAGGACAGACTGGAATCACACATAAACCCAGACTGGGTAAGGACGGGGTGGAATCACATACACACCCAGATCGGGTGAGGACGAACTGGAATCACGTATATACTCAGACTGGGTAAGGACTGACTGGAATCACATACACACCTAGATCGGGTAAGGACTGACTGGAGTCACACATAAACCCAGACTGTGTAAGGACGGACTGGAGTCACATACACAACCAGATCGGGTAAGGACTGACTGGAGTCACACATAAACCCAGACTGGGTAAGGACGGTCTGGAGTCTCATACACACAAAGACTGGGAAAGGACGGACTGGAGTCACATACAAACCCAGACTGGGTAAGGACGGACTGGAATCACATACACACCAAGATCGGGTAAGGACCAACTGGAGTCACGTATATACTCAAACTGAGTAAGGACTGGCTGGAATCACATACACACCCAGATCGGGTAAGGACTGACTGAAGTCACAGATAAACCCAGATTGGGTAAGGACCGACTGGAATCACATACACACGCAGATCGGTTAAGGACGGACTGGAATCACACATAAACCCAGATCTGGTAAGGACGGACTGGAGTCACATACACACCCAGACGGGGTAAGGACGGACTGGAATCACATACACACTCAGACTGGGTAAGGACGGACTGGAGTCACATAAAAACCCAGACTGGGTAAAGACGGACTGGAATCACATACACACCCAGATCAGGTAAGGACTGACTGGAGTCACACATAAACCCAGATTGGGTAAGGACGGACTGGAATCACATACACACCCAGATCGGGTAAGGACCGACTGGAGTCACGTATATACTCAGACTGGGTAAGGACGGACTGGAATCACATACACACCCAGACTGGGTAAGGACGGACTGGAGTCACATATAAACCCAGACTGGGTAAGGACGGACTGGAATCACACATAAACCCAGATCTGGTAAGGACCGACTGGAATCACATACACACCCAGATCGGGTAAGGACAGACTGGAGTCACGTATATACTCAGTCTGGGTAAGGACTGACTGGAATCACATACACACCCAGATCGGGTAAGGACTGACTGGAGTCACGTATATACTCAGACTGGGTAAGGACTGACTGGAGTCACATACACACCCAGATCGGATAAGGACTGACTGGAGTCACATATAAACCCAGACTGGGTAAGGACCGACTGGAATCACATACACATCCAGATCGGGTAAGGACTGACTGGAGTCACACATAAACCCAGACTGGGTAAGGACGGACTGGAATCACATACACACCCAGACTGGGTAAGGACTGACTGGAATCACATACACACTCAGACTGGGTAAGGACGGACTGGAATCACATACACACTCAGACTGGGTAAGGACGGACTGGAGTCACATATAAACCCAGACTGGGTAAGGACCGACTGGAATCACATACACATCCAGATCGGGTAAGGACTGACTGGAGTCACACATAAACCCAGACTGGGTAAGGACGGACTGGAGTCACATATAGACCCAGATTGGGTAAGGACGGACTGGAGTCACATACACACCCAGACTGGGTAAGGACGGACTGGAGTCACATATAAACCCAGACTGGGTAAGGACGGACTGGAATCACATATAAACCCAGACTGGGTATGGATGGACTGGAATCACCTACACACCCAGATTGTGTAAGGACGGACTGGAGTCACACATAAACACAGACTGGGTAAGGACTGACTGGAATCACATACACACCCAGATCGGGTAAGGACCGACTGGAGTCACGTATATACTCAGACTGGGTAAGGACTGACTGGAATCACACATAAACCCAGACTGGGTATGGACGGACTGTAATCACATACACACCCAGATCGAGTAAGGACTGACTGGAGTCACACATAAACCCAGACTGGGTAAGGACGGACTGGAGTCACATACACACTCAGACTGGGCAAGGACGGACTGGAGTCACATACACACCCAGATCGGGTAAGGACGGACTGGAGTCACGTATATACTCAGACTGGGTAAGGACGGACTGGAATCACATACACACCCAGATCGGGTAAGTACGAACTGGAATCACATACACACCTAGATTGGCTAAGGACAGACTGGAGTCACACATAAACCCAGATCGGGTAAGGACGGATTGGAATCACATACACACCCAGATTGGGTAAGGACGGACTGGAGTCACATATAGACCCAGATTGGTAAGGACGGACTGGAATCAGATACACACCCAGACTGGGTAAGGACGGACTGGAGTCACATATAAACCCAGACTGGGTAAGGACGGACTGGAATCAGATACACACCCAGACTGGGTAAGGACTGACTGGAATCACACATAAACCCAGACTGGGTATGGACGGACTGGAGTCACATATAGACCCAGATTGGTAAGGACGGACTGGAATCAGATACACACCCAGACTGGGTAAGGACGGACTGGAGTCACATATAAACCCAGACTGGGTAAGGACGGACTGGAATCACATACACACCCAGACTGGGTAAGGACAGACTGGAGTCACATATAAACACAGACTGGGTAAGGACTGACTGGAATCACAAACACACCCTGACTGGGTAAGGACGGACTGGAGTCACACATAAACGCAGACTGGGTATGGACGGAGTGGAGTCACGTATATACTCAGACTGGGTAAGGACGGACTGGAATCACATACACACCCAGATTGGGTAAGGACAGACGGGAATCACATACACACCCAGACTACGTAAGGACGGACTGGAGTCACACATAAACCCAGACTGGGTAAGGACGGAGTGGAATCACATACACACCCAGATCGGGTAAGTACGGACTGGAATCACATACACACCCAGACTGCGTAAGGACGGACTGGAGTCACGTATATACTCAGACTGGTTAATGACTGACTGGAATCACATACACACCCAGATCGGGTAAGGACTGACTGGAGTCACACATAAACCCAGACTGAGTAAGGACGGACTGGAATCACATACACACCCAGACTGGGTAAGGACATACAGGAATCACATACACACCCAGATTGGGTAAGGACGGACTGGAATCACATACACACCCAGTCTGGGTAAGGACGGACTGGAGTCACATATAAACCCAGACTGGGTAAGGACCGACTGTAATCACATACACACCCAGATCGGGTAAGGACTGACTGGAGTCACACATAAACCCAGACTGGGTAAGGACGGACTGGAGTCACATACACACTCAGACTGGGCAAGGACGGACTGGAGTCACATACACACCCAGATCGGGTAAGGACGGACTGGAGTCACGTATATACTCAGACTGGGTAAGGACGGACTGGAATCACATACACACCCAGATCGGGTAAGTACGAACTGGAATCACATACACACCTAGATTGGCTAAGGACAGACTGGAGTCACACATAAACCCAGATCGGGTAAGGACGGATTGGAATCACATACACACCCAGATTGGGTAAGGACAGACTGGAGTAACATATAAACCCAGATTGGGTAAGGATGGACTGGAGTCACGTATATACTCAGACTGGGTAAGGACGGACTGGAGTCACATACACACCCAGATTGGGTAAGGACGGACTGGAATCAAATACACACCCAGATTGGGTAAGGACGGTCTGGAATCACATACACACCCAGATTGGGTAAGGACGGACTGGAATCACATACACAACCAGATTGGGTAAGGACTGACTGGAATCACATACACACCCAGATCGGGTAAGGACGGACTGGAATCACACATAAACCCAGATCTGGTAAAGACCAACTGGAATCACATACACACCCAGATCGGTTAAGGACGGACTGGAGTCACGTATATACTCAGACTGGTTAAGTACTGACTGGAATCACATACACACCCAGATCGGGTAAGGACTGACTGGAGTCACACATAAACCCAGACTGTGTAAGGACGGACTGGAGTCACATACACAACCAGATTGGGTAAGGACTGACTGGAGTCACACATAAACCCAGACTGGGTAAGGACGGACTGGAGTCACATACACACTCAGACTGGGTAAGGACGGACTGGAGTCACATACAAACCTAGACTGGGTAAGGACGGACGGGAATCACATACACACCCAAATTGGGTAAGGACGGACTGGAATCACATACACACCCTGATTGGGTAAGGACTGACTGTAATCACATCCACACCCAGATCGGGTAAGGACGGACTGGAGTCACGTATATACTCAGACTGGGTAAGGACGGACTGGAATCACATACACCCCCAGATTGGGTAAGGACGGAGTGGAATCACATACACACCCAGATTGGGTAAGGACCAACTGTAATCACATCCACACCCAGATCGGGTAAGGACGGACTGGAGTCACGTATATACTCAGACTGGGTAAGGACGGACTGGAATCACATACACACCCAGACTGGGTAAGGACGGAGTGGAGTCACGTATATACTCAGAATGGGTAAGGACAGACTGGAATCACACATAAACCCAGACTGGGTAAGGACGGGGTGGAATCACATACACACCCAGATCGGGTGAGGACGAACTGGAATCACGTATATACTCAGACTGGGTAAGGACTGACTGGAATCACATACACACCTAGATCGGGTAAGGACTGACTGGAGTCACACATAAACCCAGACTGTGTAAGGACGGACTGGAGTCACATACACAACCAGATCGGGTAAGGACTGACTGGAGTCACACATAAACCCAGACTGGGTAAGGACGGTCTGGAGTCACATACACACAAAGACTGGGAAAGGACGGACTGGAGTCACATACAAACCCAGACTGGGTAAGGATGGACTGGAATCACATACACACCAAGATCGGGTAAGGACCAACTGGAGTCACGTATATACTCAAACTGAGTAAGGACTGGCTGGAATCACATACACACCCAGATCGGGTAAGGACTGACTGAAGTCACAGATAAACCCAGATTGGGTAAGGACCGACTGGAATCACATACACACGCAGATCGGTTAAGGACGGACTGGAATCACACATAAACCCAGATCTGGTAAGGACGGACTGGAGTCACATACACACCCAGACGGGGTAAGGACGGACTGGAATCACATACACACTCAGACTGGGTAAGGACGGACTGGAGTCACATAAAAACCCAGACTGGGTAAAGACGGACTGGAATCACATACACACCCAGATCAGGTAAGGACTGACTGGAGTCACACATAAACCCAGATTGGGTAAGGACGGACTGGAATCACATACACACCCAGATCGGGTAAGGACCGACTGGAGTCACGTATATACTCAGACTGGGTAAGGACGGACTGGAATCACATACACACCCAGACTGGGTTAGGACGGACTGGAGTCACATATAAACCCAGACTGGGTAAGGACGGACTGGAATCACACATAAACCCAGATCTGGTAAGGACCGACTGGAATCACATACACACCCAGATCGGGTAAGGACAGACTGGAGTCACGTATATACTCAGTCTGGGTAAGGACTGACTGGAATCACATACACACCCAGATCGGGTAAGGACTGACTGGAGTCACGTATATACTCAGACTGGGTAAGGACTGACTGGAGTCACATACACACCCAGATCGGATAAGGACTGACTGGAGTCACATATAAACCCAGACTGGGTAAGGACCGACTGGAATCACATACACATCCAGATCGGGTAAGTACTGACTGGAGTCACACATAAACCCAGACTGGGTAAGGACGGACTGGAATCACATACACACCCAGACTGGGTAAGGACTGACTGGAATCACATACACACTCAGACTGGGTAAGGACGGACTGGAATCACATACACACTCAGACTGGGTAAGGACGGACTGGAGTCACATATAAACCCAGACTGGGTAAGGACCGACTGGAATCACATACACATCCAGATCGGGTAAGGACTGACTGGAGTCACACATAAACCCAGACTGGGTAAGGACGGACTGGAGTCACATATAGACCCAGATTGGGTAAGGACGGACTGGAGTCACATACACACCCAGACTGGGTAAGGACGGACTGGAGTCACATATAAACCCAGACTGGGTAAGGACGGACTGGAATCACATATAAACCCAGACTGGGTATGGATGGACTGGAATCACCTACACACCCAGATTGTGTAAGGACGGACTGGAGTCACACATAAACACAGACTGGGTAAGGACTGACTGGAATCACATACACACCCAGATCGGGTAAGGACTGACTGGAGTCACGTATATACTCAGACTGGGTAAGGACTGACTGGAATCACACATAAACCCAGACTGGGTATGGACGGACTGGAGTCACATATAGACCCAGATTGGTAAGGACGGACTGGAATCAGATACACACCCAGACTGGGTAAGGACGGACTGGAGTCACATATAAACCCAGACTGGGTAAGGACGGACTGGAATCACATACACACCCAGACTGGGTAAGGACAGACTGGAGTCACATATAAACACAGACTGGGTAAGGACTGACTGGAATCACATACACACCCTGACTGGGTAAGGACGGACTGGAGTCACACATAAACGCAGACTGGGTAAGGACGGAGTGGAGTCACGTATATACTCAGACTGGGTAAGGACGGACTGGAATCACATACACACCCAGATCGGGTAAGTACGGACTGGAATCACATACACACCCAGATTGGGTAAGGACAGACGGGAATCACATACACACCCAGACTACGTAAGGACGGACTGGAGTCACACATAAACCCAGACTGGGTAAGGACGGAGTGGAATCACATACACACCCAGATCGGGTAAGTACGGACTGGAATCACATACACACCCAGACTGCGTAAGGACGGACTGGAGTCACGTATATACTCAGACTGTTTAATGACTGACTGGAATCACATACACACCCAGATCGGGTAAGGACTGACTGGAGTCACACATAAACCCAGACTGAGTAAGGACGGACTGGAATCACATACACACCCAGACTGGGTAAGGACATACTGGAATCACATACACACCCAGATTGGGTAAGGACGGACTGGAATCACATACACACCCAGAATGGGTAAGGACGGACTGGAGTCACATATAAACCCAGACTGGGTAAGGACCGACTGTAATCACATACACACCCAGATCGGGTAAGGACTGACTGGAGTCACACATAAACCCAGACTGGGTAAGGACGGACTGGAGTCACATACACACTCAGACTGGGCAAGGACGGACTGGAGTCACATACACACCCAGATCGGGTAAGGACGGACTGGAGTCACGTATATACTCAGACTGGGTAAGGACGGACTGGAATCACATACACACCCAGATCGGGTAAGTACGAACTGGAATCACATACACACCTAGATTGGCTAAGGACAGACTGGAGTCACACATAAACCCAGATCGGGTAAGGACGGATTGGAATCACATACACACCCAGATTGGGTAAGGACGGACTGGAGTAACATATAAACCCAGATTGGGTAAGGATGGACTGGAGTCACGTATATACTCAGACTGGGTAAGGACGGACTGGAGTCACATACACACCCAGATTGGGTAAGGACGGACTGGAATCACATACACACCCAGATTGGGTAAGGACGGTCTGGAATCACATACACACCCAGATTGGGTAAGGACGGACTGGAATCACATACACAACCAGATTGGGTAAGGACTGACTGGAATCACATACACACCCAGATCGGGTAAGGACGGACTGGAATCACACATAAACCCAGATCTGGTAAAGACCAACTGGAATCACATACACACCCAGATCGGTTAAGGACGGACTGGAGTCACGTATATACTCAGACTGGTTAAGTACTGACTGGAATCACATACACACCCAGATCGGGTAAGGACTGACTGGAGTCACACATAAACCCAGACTGTGTAAGGACGGACTGGAGTCACATACACAACCAGATTGGGTAAGGACTGACTGGAGTCACACATAAACCCAGACTGGGTAAGGACGGACTGGAGTCACATACACACTCAGACTGGGTAAGGACGGACTGGAGTCACATACAAACCTAGACTGGGTAAGGACGGACGGGAATCACATACACACCCAGATCGGGTAAGGACGGACTGGAGTCACGTATATACTCAGACTGGGTAAGGACGGACCGGAATCACATACACACCCAAATTGGGTAAGGACGGACTGGAATCACATACACACCCTGATTGGGTAAGGACTGACTGTAATCACATCCACACCCAGATCGGGTAAGGACGGACTGGAGTCACGTATATACTCAGACTGGGTAAGGACGGACTGGAATCACATACACCCCCAGATTGGGTAAGGACGGAGTGGAATCACATACACACCCAGATTGGGTAAGGACCAACTGTAATCACATCCACACCCAGATCGGGTAAGGACGGACTGGAGTCACGTATATACTCAGACTGGGTAAGGACGGACTGGAATCACATACACACCCAGACTGGGTAAGGACGGAGTGGAGTCACGTATATACTCAGACTGGGTAAGGACAGACTGGAATCACACATAAACCCAGACTGGGTAAGGACGGGGTGGAAATCACATACACACCCAGATCGGGTGAGGACGAACTGGAATCACGTATATACTCAGACTGGGTAAGGACTGACTGGAATCACATACACACCCAGATCGGGTAAGGACTGACTGGAGTCACACATAAACCCAGACTGTGTAAGGACGGACTGGAGTCACATACACAACCAGATCGGGTAAGGACTGACTGGAGTCACACATAAACCCAGACCGGGTAAGGACGGTCTGGAGTCACATACACACAAAGACTGGGTAAGGACGGACTGGAATCACATACACACCAAGATCGGGTAAGGACCAACTGGAGTCACGTATATACTCAAACTGAGTAAGGACTGGCTGGAATCACATACACACCCAGATCGGGTAAGGACTGACTGAAGTCACAGATAAACCCAGATTGGGTAAGGACCGACTGGAATCACATACACACGCAGATCGATTAAGGACGGACTGGAATCACACATAAACCCAGATCTGGTAAGGACGGACTGGAGTCACATACACACCCAGACGGGGTAAGGACGGACTGGAATCACATACACACTCAGACTGGGTAAGGACGGACTGGAGTCACATAAAAACCCAGACTGGGTAAAGACGGACTGGAATCACATACACACCCAGATCAGGTAAGGACTGACTGGAGTCACGTATATACTCAGACTGGGTAAGGACGGACTGGAATCACATACACACCCAGACTGGGTAAGGACGGACTGGAGTCACATATAAACCCAGACTGGGTAAGGACGGACTGGAGTCACAAATAAACCCAGACTGGCTAAGGATGGACTGGAATCACATACACACCCAGACTGGGTGAGGACGGACTGGAATCACATATAAACCCAGACTGGGTATGGACGGACTGGAATCACACATAAACCCAGATCTGGTAAGGACCGACTGGAATCACATACACACCCAGATCGGGTAAGGACAGACTGGAGTCACGTATATACTCAGTCTGGGTAAGGACTGACTGGAATCACATACACACCCAGATTGGGTAAGGACTGACTGGAGTCACGTATATACTCAGACTGGGTAAGGACTGACTGGAGTCACATACACACCCAGATCGGATAAGGACTGACTGGAGTCACATATAAACCCAGACTGGGTAAGGACCGACTGGAATCACATACACATCCAGATCGGGTAAGGACTGACTGGAGTCACACATAAACCCAGACTGGGTAAGGACGGACTGGAATCACATACACACCCAGACTGGGTAAGGACTGACTGGAATCACATACACACTCAGACTGGGTAAGGACGGACTGGAATCACATACACACTCAGACTGGGTAAGGACGGACTGGAGTCACATATAAACCAAGACTGGTTAAGGACCGACTGGAATCACATACACATCCAGATCGGGTAAGGACGGACTGGAGTCACATATAAACCCAGACTGGGTAAGGACCGACTGGAATCACATACACATCCAGATCGGGTAAGGACGGACTGGAGTCACGTATATACTCAGACTGGGTAAGGACTGACTGGAGTCACACATAAACCCAGACTGGGTAAGGACGGACTGGAGTCACATATAGACCCAGATTGGGTAAGGACGGACTGGAGTCACATACACACCCAGACTGGGTAAGGACGGACTGGAGTCACATATAAACCCAGACTGGGTAAGGACGGACTGGAATCACATATAAACCCAGACTGGGTATGGATGGACTGGAATCACCTACACACCCAGATTGTGTAAGGACGGACTGGAGTCACACATAAACACAGACTGGGTAAGGACTGACAGGAATCACATACACACCCAGATCGGGTAAGGACTGACTGGAGTCACGTATATACTCAGACTGGGTAAGGACTGACTGGAATCACACATAAAACCAGACTGGGTATGGACGGACTGGAGTCACATATAGACACAGATTGGTAAGGACGGACTGGAATCAGATACACACCCAGACTGGGTAAGGACGGACTGGAGTCACATATAAACCCAGACTGGGTAAGGACGGACTGGAATCACATACACACCCAGACTGGGTAAGGACAGACTGGAGTCACATATAAACACAGACTGGGTAAGGACTGACTGGAATCACATACACACCCAGATCGGGTAAGGACAGACTGGAGTCACGTATATACTCAGTCTGGGTAAGGACGGACTGGAATCACATACACACCCAGATTGGGTAAGGACTGACTGGAGTCACGTATATACTCAGACTGGGTAAGGACTGACTGGAGTCACATACACACCCAGATCGGATAAGGACTGACTGGAGTCACATATAAACCCAGACTGGGTAAGGACCGACTGGAATCACATACACATCCAGATCGGGTAAGGACTGACTGGAGTCACACATAAACCCAGACTGGGTAAGGACGGACTGGAATCACATACACACCCAGACTGGGTAAGGACTGACTGGAATCACATACACACTCAGACTGGGTAAGGACGGACTTTAATCACATACACACTCAGACTGGGTAAGGACGGACTGGAGTCACATATAAACCAAGACTGGGTAAGGACCGACTGGAATCACATACACATCCAGATCGGGTAAGGACTGACTGGAGTCACACATAAACCCAGACTGGGTAAGGACGGACTGGAGTCACATATAGACCCAGATTGGGTAAGGACGGACTGGAGTCACATACACACCCAGACTGGGTAAGGACGGACTGGAGTCACATATAAACCCAGACTGGGTAAGGACGGACTGGAATCACATATAAACCCAGACTGGGTATGGATGGACTGGAATCACCTACACACCCAGATTGTGTAAGGACGGACTGGAGTCACACATAAACACAGACTGGTTAAGGACTGACTGGAATCACATACACACCCAGATCGGGTAAGGACTGACTGGAGTCACGTATATACTCAGACTGGGTAAGGACTGACTGGAATCACACATAAACCCAGACTGGGTATGGACGGACTGGAGTCACATATAGACCCAGATTGGTAAGGACGGACTGGAATCAGATACACACCCAGACTGGGTAAGGACGGACTGGAGTCACATATAAACCCAGACTGGGTAAGGACGGACTGGAATCACATACACACCCAGACTGGGGTCACATATAAACACAGACTGGGTAAGGACTGACTGGAATCACATACACACCCTGACTGGGTAAGGACGGACTGGAGTCACACATAAACGCAGACTGGGTAAGGACGGAGTGGAGTCACGTATATACTCAGACTGGGTAAGGACGGACTGGAATCACATACACACCCAGATCGGGTAAGTACGGACTGGAATCACATACACACCCAGATTGGGTAAGGACAGACGGGAATCACATACACACCCAGACTACGTAAGGACGGACTGGAGTCACACATAAACCCAGACTGGGTAAGGACGGAGTGGAATCACATACACACCCAGATCGGGTAAGTACGGACTGGAATCACATACACACCCAGATCGGGTAAGTACGGACTGGAATCACATACACACCCAGATCGGGTAAGGACAGACTGGAATCACACATAAACCCAGATCTGGTAAGGACCAACTGGAATCACATACACACCCAGATCGGTTAAGGACGGACTGGAGTCACGTATATACTCAGACTGGTTAAGTACTGACTGGAATCACATACACTCCCAGATTGGGTAAGGACTGACTGGAGTCACACATAAACCCAGACTGGGTAAGGACGGACTGGAATCACATACACACCCAGATTGGGTAAGGACGGACTGGAATCACATACACACCCAGATTGGGTAAGGACGGACTGGAATCACATACACACCCAGATTGGGTAAGGACGGACTGGAATCACATACACACCCAGATTGGGTAAGGACCGACTGGAGTCACGTATATACTCAGACTGGTTAAGTACTGACTGGAATCACATACACACACAGATTGGGTAAGGACTGACTGGAGTCACACATAAACCCAGACTGGGTAAGGACAGACTGGAATCACATACACACCCAGACTGGGTAAGGACAGACTGGAATCACATACACACCCAGATTGGGTAAGGACGGACTGGAATCACATACACACCCAGACTGGGTAAGGACGGACTGGAGTCACATATAAACCCAGACTGGGTAAGGACCGACTGGAATCACATACACACCCAGATCGGGTAAGGACTGACTGGAGTCACACAAAAACCCAGACTGGGTAAGGACGGACTGGAGTCACATACACACTCAGACTGGGCAAGGACGGACTGGAGTCACATACACACCGTGATCGGGTAAGGACGGACTTGAGTCACGTATATACTCAGACTGGGTAAGGACGGACTGGAATCACATACACACCCAGATCGGGTAAGGACGGACTGGAATCACATACACACCCAGATTGGGTAAGGACAGACTGGAGTCACACATAAACCCAGATCGGGTAAGGACGGATTGGAATCACATACACACCCAGATTGGGTAAGGACGGACTGGAGTAACATATAAACCCAGATCGGATAAGGACGGACTGGTGTCACGTATATACTCAGACTGGGTAAGGACAGACTGGAATCACATACACACCCAGATTGGGTAAGGACGGACTGGAATCACATACACACCCAGATTGGGTAAGGACGGACTGGAATCACATACACACCCAGATTGGGTAAGGACGGACTGGAATCACATACACATCCAGATTGGGTAAGGACTGACTGGAATCACATACACACCCAGATCGGTTAAGGACAGACTGGAATCACACATAAACCCAGATCTGGTAAGGACCAACTGGAATCACATACACACCCAGATCGGGTAAGGACTGACTGGAGTCACACATAAACCCAGACTGTGTAAGGACGGACTGGAGTCACATACACAACCAGATCGGGTAAGGACTGACTGGAGTCACACATAAACCCAGACTGGGTAAGGACGGTCTGGAGTCACATACACACCCAGACTGGGAAAGGACGGACTGGAGTCACATACAAACCCAGACTGGGTAAGGACGGACTGGAATCACATACACACCAAGATCGGGTAAGGACCAACTGGAGTCACATATATACTCAAACTGAGTAAGGACTGGCTGGAATCACATACACACCCAGATCGGGTAAGGACTGACTGAAGTCACAGATAAACCCAGATTGGGTAAGGACCGACTGGAATCACATACACACGCAGATCGGTTAAGGACGGACTGGAATCACACATAAACCCAGATCTGGTAAGGACAGACTGGAGTCACATACACACCCAGACGGGGTAAGGACGGACTGGAATCACATACACACTCAGATCAGGTAAGGACTGGCTGGAGTCACACATAAACCCAGATTGGGTAAGGACGGACTGGAATCAAATACACACCCAGATCGGGTAAGGACCGACTGGAGTCACGTATATACTCAGACTGGGTAAGGACGGACTGGAATCACATACACACCCAGACTGGGTAAGGACGGACTGGAGTCACATATAAACCCAGACTGGGTAAGGACGGACTGGAGTCACAAATAAACCCAGACTGGCTAAGGATGGACTGGAATCACATACACACCTAGATTGGCTAAGGACAGACTGGAGTCACACATAAACCCAGATCGGGTAAGGACGGATTGGAATCACATACACACCCAGATTGGGTAAGGACGGACTGGAGTAACATATAAACCCAGATTGGGTAAGGATGGACTGGAGTCACGTATATACTCAGACTGGGTAAGGACGGACTGGAGTCACATACACACCCAGATTGGGTAAGGACGGACTGGAATCACATACACACCCAGATTGGGTAAGGACGGTCTGGAATCACATACACACCCAGATTGGGTAAGGACGGACTGGAATCACATACACAACCAGATTGGGTAAGGACTGACTGGAATCACATACACACCCAGATCGGGTAAGGACGGACTGGAATCACACATAAACCCAGATCTGGTAAAGACCAACTGGAATTACATACACACCCAGATCGGTTAAGGACGGACTGGAGTCACGTATATACTCAGACTGGTTAAGTACTGACTGGAATCACATACACACCCAGATCGGGTAAGGACTGACTGGAGTCACACATAAACCCAGACTGTGTAAGGACGGACTGGAGTCACATACACAACCAGATTGGGTAAGGACTGACTGGAGTCACACATAAACCCAGACTGGGTAAGGACGGACTGGAGTCACATACACACTAGGACTGGGTAAGGACGGACTGGAGTCACATACAAACCTAGACTGGGTAAGGACGGACGGGAATCACATACACACCCAGATCGGGTAAGGACGGACTGGAGTCACGTATATACTCAGTCTGGGTAAGGACGGACTGGAATCACATACACACCCAGATTGGGTAAGGACTGACTGGAGTCACGTATATACTCAGACTGGGTAAGGACTGACTGGAGTCACATACACACCCAGATCGGATAAGGACTGACTGGAGTCACATATAAACCCAGACTGGGTAAGGACCGACTGGAATCACATACACATCCAGATCGGGTAAGGACTGACTGGAGTCACACATAAACCCAGACTGGGTAAGGACGGACTGGAATCACATACACACCCAGACTGGGTAAGGACTGACTGGAATCACATACACACTCAGACTGGGTAAGGACGGACTTTAATCACATACACACTCAGACTGGGTAAGGACGGACTGGAGTCACATATAAACCAAGACTGGGTAAGGACCGACTGGAATCACATACACATCCAGATCGGGTAAGGACTGACTGGAGTCACACATAAACCCAGACTGGGTAAGGACGGACTGGAGTCACATATAGACCCAGATTGGGTAAGGACGGACTGGAGTCACATACACACCCAGACTGGGTAAGGACGGACTGGAGTCACATATAAACCCAGACTGGGTAAGGACGGACTGGAATCACATATAAACCCAGACTGGGTATGGATGGACTGGAATCACCTACACACCCAGATTGTGTAAGGACGGACTGGAGTCACACATAAACACAGACTGGTTAAGGACTGACTGGAATCACATACACACCCAGATCGGGTAAGGACTGACTGGAGTCACGTATATACTCAGACTGGGTAAGGACTGACTGGAATCACACATAAACCCAGACTGGGTATGGACGGACTGGAGTCACATATAGACCCAGATTGGTAAGGACGGACTGGAATCAGATACACACCCAGACTGGGTAAGGACGGACTGGAGTCACATATAAACCCAGACTGGGTAAGGACGGACTGGAATCACATACACACCCAGACTGGGGTCACATATAAACACAGACTGGGTAAGGACTGACTGGAATCACATACACACCCTGACTGGGTAAGGACGGACTGGAGTCACACATAAACGCAGACTGGGTAAGGACGGAGTGGAGTCACGTATATACTCAGACTGGGTAAGGACGGACTGGAATCACATACACACCCAGATCGGGTAAGTACGGACTGGAATCACATACACACCCAGATTGGGTAAGGACAGACGGGAATCACATACACACCCAGACTACGTAAGGACGGACTGGAGTCACACATAAACCCAGACTGGGTAAGGACGGAGTGGAATCACATACACACCCAGATCGGGTAAGTACGGACTGGAATCACATACACACCCAGATCGGGTAAGTACGGACTGGAATCACATACACACCCAGATCGGGTAAGGACAGACTGGAATCACACATAAACCCAGATCTGGTAAGGACCAACTGGAATCACATACACACCCAGATCGGTTAAGGACGGACTGGAGTCACGTATATACTCAGACTGGTTAAGTACTGACTGGAATCACATACACTCCCAGATTGGGTAAGGACTGACTGGAGTCACACATAAACCCAGACTGGGTAAGGACGGACTGGAATCACATACACACCCAGATTGGGTAAGGACGGACTGGAATCACATACACACCCAGATTGGGTAAGGACGGACTGGAATCACATACACACCCAGATTGGGTAAGGACGGACTGGAATCACATACACACCCAGATTGGGTAAGGACCGACTGGAGTCACGTATATACTCAGACTGGTTAAGTACTGACTGGAATCACATACACACACAGATTGGGTAAGGACTGACTGGAGTCACACATAAACCCAGACTGGGTAAGGACAGACTGGAATCACATACACACCCAGACTGGGTAAGGACAGACTGGAATCACATACACACCCAGATTGGGTAAGGACGGACTGGAATCACATACACACCCAGACTGGGTAAGGACGGACTGGAGTCACATATAAACCCAGACTGGGTAAGGACCGACTGGAATCACATACACACCCAGATCGGGTAAGGACTGACTGGAGTCACACAAAAACCCAGACTGGGTAAGGACGGACTGGAGTCACATACACACTCAGACTGGGCAAGGACGGACTGGAGTCACATACACACCGTGATCGGGTAAGGACGGACTTGAGTCACGTATATACTCAGACTGGGTAAGGACGGACTGGAATCACATACACACCCAGATCGGGTAAGGACGGACTGGAATCACATACACACCCAGATTGGGTAAGGACAGACTGGAGTCACACATAAACCCAGATCGGGTAAGGACGGATTGGAATCACATACACACCCAGATTGGGTAAGGACGGACTGGAGTAACATATAAACCCAGATCGGATAAGGACGGACTGGTGTCACGTATATACTCAGACTGGGTAAGGACAGACTGGAATCACATACACACCCAGATTGGGTAAGGACGGACTGGAATCACATACACACCCAGATTGGGTAAGGACGGACTGGAATCACATACACACCCAGATTGGGTAAGGACGGACTGGAATCACATACACATCCAGATTGGGTAAGGACTGACTGGAATCACATACACACCCAGATCGGTTAAGGACAGACTGGAATCACACATAAACCCAGATCTGGTAAGGACCAACTGGAATCACATACACACCCAGATCGGGTAAGGACTGACTGGAGTCACACATAAACCCAGACTGTGTAAGGACGGACTGGAGTCACATACACAACCAGATCGGGTAAGGACTGACTGGAGTCACACATAAACCCAGACTGGGTAAGGACGGTCTGGAGTCACATACACACCCAGACTGGGAAAGGACGGACTGGAGTCACATACAAACCCAGACTGGGTAAGGACGGACTGGAATCACATACACACCAAGATCGGGTAAGGACCAACTGGAGTCACATATATACTCAAACTGAGTAAGGACTGGCTGGAATCACATACACACCCAGATCGGGTAAGGACTGACTGAAGTCACAGATAAACCCAGATTGGGTAAGGACCGACTGGAATCACATACACACGCAGATCGGTTAAGGACGGACTGGAATCACACATAAACCCAGATCTGGTAAGGACAGACTGGAGTCACATACACACCCAGACGGGGTAAGGACGGACTGGAATCACATACACACTCAGATCAGGTAAGGACTGGCTGGAGTCACACATAAACCCAGATTGGGTAAGGACGGACTGGAATCAAATACACACCCAGATCGGGTAAGGACCGACTGGAGTCACGTATATACTCAGACTGGGTAAGGACGGACTGGAATCACATACACACCTAGACTGGGTAAGGACGGACTGGAGTCACATATAAACCCAGACTGGGTAAGGACGGACTGGAGTCACAAATAAACCCAGACTGGCTAAGGATGGACTGGAATCACATACACACCTAGATTGGCTAAGGACAGACTGGAGTCACACATAAACCCAGATCGGGTAAGGACGGATTGGAATCACATACACACCCAGATTGGGTAAGGACGGACTGGAGTAACATATAAACCCAGATTGGGTAAGGATGGACTGGAGTCACGTATATACTCAGACTGGGTAAGGACGGACTGGAGTCACATACACACCCAGATTGGGTAAGGACGGACTGGAATCACATACACACCCAGATTGGGTAAGGACGGTCTGGAATCACATACACACCCAGATTGGGTAAGGACGGACTGGAATCACATACACAACCAGATTGGGTAAGGACTGACTGGAATCACATACACACCCAGATCGGGTAAGGACGGACTGGAATCACACATAAACCCAGATCTGGTAAAGACCAACTGGAATTACATACACACCCAGATCGGTTAAGGACGGACTGGAGTCACGTATATACTCAGACTGGTTAAGTACTGACTGGAATCACATACACACCCAGATCGGGTAAGGACTGACTGGAGTCACACATAAACCCAGACTGTGTAAGGACGGACTGGAGTCACATACACAACCAGATTGGGTAAGGACTGACTGGAGTCACACATAAACCCAGACTGGGTAAGGACGGACTGGAGTCACATACACACTAGGACTGGGTAAGGACGGACTGGAGTCACATACAAACCTAGACTGGGTAAGGACGGACGGGAATCACATACACACCCAGATCGGGTAAGGACGGACTGGAGTCACGTATATACTCAGACTGGGTAAGGACGGACCGGAATCACATACACACCCAAATTGGGTAAGGACGGACTGGAATCACATACACACCCTGATTGGGTAAGGACTGACTGTAATCACATCCACACCCAGATCGGGTAAGGACGGACTGGAGTCACGTATATACTCAGACTGGGTAAGGACGGACTGGAATCACATACACCCCCAGATTGGGTAAGGACGGAGTGGAATCACATACACACCCAGATTGCGTAAGGACCAACTGTAATCACATCCACACCCAGATCGGGTAAGGACGGACTGGAGTCACGTATATACTCAGACTGGGTAAGGACGGACTGGAATCACATACACACCCAGACTGGGTAAGGACGGAGTGGAGACACGTATATACTCAGACTGGGTAAGGACAGACTGGAATCACACATAAACCCAGACTGGGTAAGGACGGGGTGGAATCACATACACACCCAGATCGGGTGAGGACGAACTGGAATCACGTATATACTCAGACTGGGTAAGGACTGACTGGAATCACATACACACCCAGATCGGGTAAGGACTGACTGGAGTCACACATAAACCCAGACTGTGTAAGGACGGACTGGAGTCACATACACAACCAGATCGGGTAAGGACTGACTGGAGTCACACATAAACCCAGACTGGGTAAGGACGGTCTGGAGTCACATACACACAAAGACTGGGAAAGGACGGACTGGAGTCACATACAAACCCAGACTGGGTAAGGACGGACTGGAATCACATACACACCAAGATCGGGTAAGGACCAACTGGAGTCACGTATATACTCAAACTGAGTAAGGACTGGCTGGAATCACATACACACCCAGATCGGGTAAGGACTGACTGAAGTCACAGATAAACCCAGATTGGGTAAGGACCGACTGGAATCACATACACACGCAGATCGATTAAGGACGGACTGGAATCACACATAAACCCAGATCTGGTAAGGACGGACTGGAGTCACATACACACCCAGACGGGGTAAGGACGGACTGGAATCACATACACACTCAGACTGGGTAAGGACGGACTGGAGTCACATAAAAACCCAGACTGGGTAAAGACGGACTGGAATCACATACACACCCAGATCAGGTAAGGACTGACTGGAGTCACGTATATACTCAGACTGGGTAAGGACGGACTGGAATCACATACACACCCAGACTGGGTAAGGACGGACTGGAGTCACATATAAACCCAGACTGGGTAAGGACGGACTGGAGTCACAAATAAACCCAGACTGGCTAAGGATGGACTGGAATCACATACACCCCCAGACTGGGTGAGGACGGACTGGAATCACATATAAACCCAGACTGGGTATGGACGGACTGGAATCACACATAAACCCAGATCTGGTAAGGTCCGACTGGAATCACATACACACCCAGATCGGGTAAGGACAGACTGGAGTCACGTATATACTCAGTCTGGGTAAGGACTGACTGGAATCACATACACACCCAGATTGGGTAAGGACTGACTGGAGTCACATATAAACCCAGACTGGGTAAGGACCGACTGGAATCACATACACATCCAGATCGGGTAAGGACTGACTGGAGTCACCCATAAACCCAGACTGGGTAAGGACGGACTGGAATCACATACACACTCAGACTGGGTAAGGACGGACTGGAGTCACATATAAACCAAGACTGGGTAAGGACCGACTGGAATCAAATACACATCCAGATCGGGTAAGGACTGACTGGAGTCACACATAAACCCAGACTGGGTAAGGACGGACTGGAGTCACATATAGACCCAGATTGGGTAAGGACGGACTGGAGTCACATACACACCCAGACTGGGTAAGGACGGACTGGAGTCACATATAAACCCAGACTGGGTAAGGACGGACTGGAATCACATATAAACCCAGACTGGGTATGGATGGACTGGAATCACCTACACACCCAGATTGTGTAAGGACGGACTGAAGTCACACATAAACCCAGACTGGGTAAGGACGGTCTGGAGTCACATACACACAAAGACTGGGAAAGGACGGACTGGAGTCACATACAAACCCAGACTGGGTAAGGACGGACTGGAATCACATACACACCAAGATCGGGTAAGGACCAACTGGAGTCACGTATATACTCAAACTGAGTAAGGACTGGCTGGAATCACATACACACCCAGATCGGGTAAGGACTGACTGAAGTCACAGATAAACCCAGATTGGGTAAGGACCGACTGGAATCACATACACACGCAGATCGATTAAGGACGGACTGGAATCACACATAAACCCAGATCTGGTAAGGACGGACTGGAGTCACATACACACCCAGACGGGGTAAGGACGGACTGGAATCACATACACACTCAGACTGGGTAAGGACGGACTGGAGTCACATAAAAACCCAGACTGGGTAAAGACGGACTGGAATCACATACACACCCAGATCAGGTAAGGACTGACTGGAGTCACGTATATACTCAGACTGGGTAAGGACGGACTGGAATCACATACACACCCAGACTGGGTAAGGACGGACTGGAGTCACATATAAACCCAGACTGGGTAAGGACGGACTGGAGTCACAAATAAACCCAGACTGGCTAAGGATGGACTGGAATCACATACACACCCAGACTGGGTGAGGACGGACTGGAATCACATATAAACCCAGACTGGGTATGGACGGACTGGAATCACACATAAACCCAGATCTGGTAAGGACCGACTGGAATCACATACACACCCAGATCGGGTAAGGACAGACTGGAGTCACGTATATACTCAGTCTGGGTAAGGACTGACTGGAATCACATTCACACCCAGATTGGGTAAGGACTGACTGGAGTCACATATAAACCCAGACTGGGTAAGGACCGACTGGAATCACATACACATCCAGATCGGGTAAGGACTGACTGGAGTCACACATAAACCCAGACTGGGTAAGGACGGACTGGAATCACATACACACCCAGACTGGGTAAGGACTGACTGGAATCACATACACACTCAGACTGGGTAAGGACGGACTGGAATCACATACACACTCAGACTGGGTAAGGACGGACTGGAGTCACATATAAACCAAGACTGGGTAAGGACCGACTGGAATCACATACACATCCAGATCGGGTAAGGACTGACTGGAGTCACACATAAATGCAGACTGGGTAAGGACGGACTGGAGTCACATATAGACCCAGATTGGGTAAGGACGGACTGGAGTCACATACACACCCAGACTGGGTAAGGACGGACTGGAGTCACATATAAACCCAGACTGGGTAAGGACAGACTGGAATCACATATAAACCCAGACTGGGTATGGATGGACTGGAATCACCTACACACCCAGATTGTGTAAGGACGGACTGGAGTCACACATAAACACAGACTGGGTAAGGACTGACTGGAATCACATACACACCCAGATCGGGTAAGGACTGACTGGAGTCACGTATATACTCAGACTGGGTAAGGACTGACTGGAATCACACATAAACCCAGACTGGGTATGGACGGACTGGAGTCACATATAGACCCAGATTGGTAAGGACGGACTGGAATCAGATACACACCCAGACTGGGTAAGGACGGACTGGAGTCACATATAAACCCAGACTGGGTAAGGACGGACTGGAATCACATACACACCCAGACTGGGTAAGGACAGACTGGAGTCACATATAAACACAGACTGGGTAAGGACTGACTGGAATCACATACACACCCAGATCGGGTAAGGACAGACTGGACTCACGTATATACTCAGTCTGGGTAAGGACTGACTGGAATCACATACACACCCAGATTGGGTAAGGACTGACTGGAGTCACGTATATACTCAGACTGGGTAAGGACTGACTGGAGTCACATACACACCCAGATCGGATAAGGACTGACTGGAGTCACATATAAACCCAGACTGGGTAAGGACCGACTGGAATCACATACACATCCAGATCGGGTAAGGACTGACTGGAGTCACACATAAACCCAGACTGGGTAAGGACGGACTGGAATCACATACACACCCAGACTGGGTAAGGACTGTCTGGAATCACATACACACTCAGACTGGGTAAGGACGGACTGGAATCACATACACACTCAGACTGGGTAAGGACGGACTGGAGTCACATATAAACCAAGACTGGGTAAGGACCAACTGGAATCACATACACATCCAGATCGGGTAAGGACTGACTGGAGTCACACATAAACCCAGACTGGGTAAGGACGGACTGGAGTCACATATAGACCCAGATTGGGTAAGGACGGACTGGAGTCACATACACACCTAGACTGGGTAAGGACGGACTGGAGTCACATATAAACCCAGACTGGGTAAGGACGGACTGGAATCACATATAAACCCAGACTGGGTATGGATGGACTGGAATCACCTACACACCCAGATTGTGTAAGGACGGACTGGAGTCACACATAAACACAGACTGGGTAAGGACTGACTGGAATCACATACACACCCAGATCGGGTAAGGACTGACTGGAGTCACGTATATACTCAGACTGGGTAAGGACTGACTGGAATCACACATAAACCCAGACTGGGTATGGACGGACTGGAGTCACATATAGACCCAGATTGGTAAGGACGGACTGGAATCAGATACACACCCAGACTGGGTAAGTTCGGACTGGAGTCACATATAAACCCAGACTGGGTAAGGACGGACTGGAATCACATACACACCCAGACTGGGTAAGGACAGACTGGAGTCACATATAAACACAGACTGGGTAAGGACTGACTGGAATCACATACACACCCTGACTGGGTAAGGACGGACTGGAGTCACACATAAACGCAGACTGGGTAAGGACGGAGTGGAGTCACGTATATACTCAGACTGGGTAAGGACGGACTGGAATCACATACACACCCAGATCGGGTAAGTACGGACTGGAATCACATACACACCCAGATTGGGTAAGGAAAGACGGGAATCACATACACACCCAGACTACGTAAGGACGGACTGGAGTCACACATAAACCCAGACTGGGTAAGGACGGAATGGAATCACATACACACCCAGATCGGGTAAGTACGGACTGGAATCACATACACACCCAGATCGGGTAAGTACGGACTGGAATCACATACACACCCAGATCGGGTAAGGACAGACTGGAATCACACATAAACCTAGATCTGGTAAGGACCAACTGGAATCACATACACACCCAGATCGGTTAAGGACGGACTGGAGTCACGTATATACTCAGACTGGTTAAGTACTGACTGGAATCACATACACTCCCAGATTGGGTAAGGACTGACTGGAGTCACACATAAACCCAGACTGGGTAAGGACGGATTGGAATCACATACACACCCAGATTGGGTAAGGACGGACTGGAATCACATACACACCCAGATTGGGTAAGGACGGAGTGGAATCACATACACACCCAGATTGGGTAAGGACCGACTGGAGTCACGTATATACTCAGACTGGTTAAGTACTGACTGGAATCACATACACACACAGATTGGGTAAGGACTGACTGGAGTCACACATAAACCCAGACTGGGTAAGGACAGACTGGAATCACATACACACCCAGACTGGGTAAGGACAGACTGGAATCACATACACACCCAGATTGGGTAAGGACGGACTGAAATCACATACACACCCAGACTGGGTAAGGACGGACTGGAGTCACATATAAACCCAGACTGGGTAAGGACCGACTGGAATCACATACACACCCAGATCGGGTAAGGACTGACTGGAGTCACACATAAACCCAGACTGGGTAAGGACGGACTGGAGTCACATACACACTCAGACTGGGCAAGGACGGACTGGAGTCACATACACACCGTGATCGGGTAAGGACGGACTTGAGTCACGTATATACTCAGACTGGGTAAGGACGGACTGGAATCACATACACACCCAGATCGGGTAAGGACGGACTGGAATCACATACACACCCAAATTGGGTAAGGACAGACTGGAGTCACACATAAACCCAGATCGGGTAAGGACGGATTGGAATCACATACACACCCAGATTGGGTAAGGACGGACTGGAGTAACATATAAACCCAGATCGGATAAGGACGGACTGGTGTCACGTATATACTCAGACTGGGTAAGGACAGACTGGAATCACATACACACCCAGATTGGGTAAGGACGGACTGGAATCACATACACACCCAGATTGGGTAAGGACGGACTGGAATCACTTACACACCCAGATTGGGTAAGGACGGACTGGAATCACATACACATCCAGATTGGGTAAGGACTGACTGGAATCACATACACACCCAGATCGGTTAAGGACAGACTGGAATCACACATAAACCCAGATCTCGTAAGGACCAACTGGAATCACATACACACCCAGATCGGGTAAGGACTGACTGGAGTCCCACATAAACCCAGACTGTGTAAGGACGGACTGGAGTCACATACACAACCAGATCGGGTAAGGACTGACTGGAGTCACACATAAACCCAGACTGGGTAAGGACTGACTGGAATCACATACACACCCAGATCGGGTAAGGACTGACTGGAATCACATACACACTCAGACTGGGTAAGGACGGACTGGAGTCACATATAAACCAAGACTGGGTAAGGACCGACTGGAATCACATACACATCCAGATCGGGTAAGGACTGATGGAGTCACACATAAACCCAGACTGGGTAAGGACGGACTGGAGTCACATATAGACCCAGATTGGGTAAGGACGGACTGGAGTCACATACACACCCAGACTGGGTAAGGACGGACTGGAGTCACATATAAACCCAGACTGGGTAAGGACGGACTGGAATCACATATAAACCCAGACTGGGTATGGATGGACTGGAATCACCTACACAGCCAGATTGTGTAAGGACGGACTGGAGTCACACATAAACCCAGACTGGGTAAGGACGGTCTGGAGTCACATACACACAAAGACTGGGAAAGGACGGACTGGAGTCACATACAAACCCAGACTGGGTAAGGACGGACTGGAATCACATACACACCAAGATCGGGTAAGGACCAACTGGAGTCACGTATATACTCAAACTGAGTAAGGACTGGCTGGAATCACATACACACCCAGATCGGGTAAGGACTGACTGAAGTCACAGATAAACCCAGATTGGGTAAGGACCGACTGGAATCACATACACACGCAGATCGATTAAGGACGGACTGGAATCACACATAAACCCAGATCTGGTAAGGACGGACTGGAGTCACATACACACCCAGACGGGGTAAGGACGGACTGGAATCACATACACACTCAGACTGGGTAAGGACGGACTGGAGTCACATAAAAACCCAGACTGGGTAAAGACGGACTGGAATCACATACACACCCAGACTGGGTGAGGACGGACTGGAATCACATATAAACCCAGACTGGGTATGGACGGACTGGAATCACACATAAACCCAGATCTGGTAAGGACCGACTGGAATCACATACACACCCAGATCAGGTAAGGACTGACTGGAGTCACGTATATACTCAGACTGGGTAAGGACGGACTGGAATCACATACACACCCAGACTGGGTAAGGACGGACTGGAGTCACATATAAACCCAGACTGGGTAAGGACGGACTGGAGTCACAAATAAACCCAGACTGGCTAAGGATGGACTGGAATCACATACACACCCAGACTGGGTGAGGACGGACTGGAATCACATATAAACCCAGACTGGGTATGGACGGACTGGAATCACACATAAACCCAGATCTGGTAAGGACCGACTGGAATCACATACACACCCAGATCGGGTAAGGACAGACTGGAGTCACGTATATACTCAGTCTGGGTAAGGACTGACTGGAATCACATTCACACCCAGATTGGGTAAGGACTGACTGGAGTCACATATAAACCCAGACTGGGTAAGGACCGACTGGAATCACATACACATCCAGATCGGGTAAGGACTGACTGGAGTCACACATAAACCCAGACTGGGTAAGGACGGACTGGAATCACATACACACCCAGACTGGGTAAGGACTGACTGGAATCACATACACACTCAGACTGGGTAAGGACGGACTGGAATCACATACACACTCAGACTGGGTAAGGACGGACTGGAGTCACATATAAACCAAGACTGGGTAAGGACCGACTGGAATCACATACACATCCAGATCGGGTAAGGACTGACTGGAGTCACACATAAACCCAGACTGGGTAAGGACGGACTGGAGTCACATATAGACCCAGATTGGGTAAGGACGGACTGGAGTCACATACACACCCAGACTGGGTAAGGACGGACTGGAGTCACATATAGACCCAGATTGGTAAGGACGGACTGGAATCAGATACACACCCAGACTGGGTAAGTTCGGACTGGAGTCACATATAAACCCAGACTGGGTAAGGACGGACTGGAATCACATACACACCCAGACTGGGTAAGGACAGACTGGAGTCACATATAAACACAGACTGGGTAAGGACTGACTGGAATCACATACACACCCTGACTGGGTAAGGACGGACTGGAGTCACACATAAACGCAGACTGGGTAAGGACGGAGTGGAGTCACGTATATACTCAGACTGGGTAAGGACGGACTGGAATCACATACACACCCAGATCGGGTAAGTACGGACTGGAATCACATACACACCCAGATTGGGTAAGGAAAGACGGGAATCACATACACACCCAGACTACGTAAGGACGGACTGGAGTCACACATAAACCCAGACTGGGTAAGGACGGAATGGAATCACATACACACCCAGATCGGGTAAGTACGGACTGGAATCACATACACACCCAGATCGGGTAAGTACGGACTGGAATCACATACACACCCAGATCGGGTAAGGACAGACTGGAATCACACATAAACCTAGATCTGGTAAGGACCAACTGGAATCACATACACACCCAGATCGGTTAAGGACGGACTGGAGTCACGTATATACTCAGACTGGTTAAGTACTGACTGGAATCACATACACTCCCAGATTGGGTAAGGACTGACTGGAGTCACACATAAACCCAGACTGGGTAAGGACGGATTGGAATCACATACACACCCAGATTGGGTAAGGACGGACTGGAATCACATACACACCCAGATTGGGTAAGGACGGAGTGGAATCACATACACACCCAGATTGGGTAAGGACCGACTGGAGTCACGTATATACTCAGACTGGTTAAGTACTGACTGGAATCACATACACACACAGATTGGGTAAGGACTGACTGGAGTCACACATAAACCCAGACTGGGTAAGGACAGACTGGAATCACATACACACCCAGACTGGGTAAGGACAGACTGGAATCACATACACACCCAGATTGGGTAAGGACGGACTGAAATCACATACACACCCAGACTGGGTAAGGACGGACTGGAGTCACATATAAACCCAGACTGGGTAAGGACCGACTGGAATCACATACACACCCAGATCGGGTAAGGACTGACTGGAGTCACACATAAACCCAGACTGGGTAAGGACGGACTGGAGTCACATACACACTCAGACTGGGCAAGGACGGACTGGAGTCACATACACACCGTGATCGGGTAAGGACGGACTTGAGTCACGTATATACTCAGACTGGGTAAGGACGGACTGGAATCACATACACACCCAGATCGGGTAAGGACGGACTGGAATCACATACACACCCAAATTGGGTAAGGACAGACTGGAGTCACACATAAACCCAGATCGGGTAAGGACGGATTGGAATCACATACACACCCAGATTGGGTAAGGACGGACTGGAGTAACATATAAACCCAGATCGGATAAGGACGGACTGGTGTCACGTATATACTCAGACTGGGTAAGGACAGACTGGAATCACATACACACCCAGATTGGGTAAGGACGGACTGGAATCACATACACACCCAGATTGGGTAAGGACGGACTGGAATCACTTACACACCCAGATTGGGTAAGGACGGACTGGAATCACATACACATCCAGATTGGGTAAGGACTGACTGGAATCACATACACACCCAGATCGGTTAAGGACAGACTGGAATCACACATAAACCCAGATCTCGTAAGGACCAACTGGAATCACATACACACCCAGATCGGGTAAGGACTGACTGGAGTCCCACATAAACCCAGACTGTGTAAGGACGGACTGGAGTCACATACACAACCAGATCGGGTAAGGACTGACTGGAGTCACACATAAACCCAGACTGGGTAAGGACTGACTGGAATCACATACACACCCAGATCGGGTAAGGACTGACTGGAATCACATACACACTCAGACTGGGTAAGGACGGACTGGAGTCACATATAAACCAAGACTGGGTAAGGACCGACTGGAATCACATACACATCCAGATCGGGTAAGGACTGATGGAGTCACACATAAACCCAGACTGGGTAAGGACGGACTGGAGTCACATATAGACCCAGATTGGGTAAGGACGGACTGGAGTCACATACACACCCAGACTGGGTAAGGACGGACTGGAGTCACATATAAACCCAGACTGGGTAAGGACGGACTGGAATCACATATAAACCCAGACTGGGTATGGATGGACTGGAATCACCTACACAGCCAGATTGTGTAAGGACGGACTGGAGTCACACATAAACCCAGACTGGGTAAGGACGGTCTGGAGTCACATACACACAAAGACTGGGAAAGGACGGACTGGAGTCACATACAAACCCAGACTGGGTAAGGACGGACTGGAATCACATACACACCAAGATCGGGTAAGGACCAACTGGAGTCACGTATATACTCAAACTGAGTAAGGACTGGCTGGAATCACATACACACCCAGATCGGGTAAGGACTGACTGAAGTCACAGATAAACCCAGATTGGGTAAGGACCGACTGGAATCACATACACACGCAGATCGATTAAGGACGGACTGGAATCACACATAAACCCAGATCTGGTAAGGACGGACTGGAGTCACATACACACCCAGACGGGGTAAGGACGGACTGGAATCACATACACACTCAGACTGGGTAAGGACGGACTGGAGTCACATAAAAACCCAGACTGGGTAAAGACGGACTGGAATCACATACACACCCAGACTGGGTGAGGACGGACTGGAATCACATATAAACCCAGACTGGGTATGGACGGACTGGAATCACACATAAACCCAGATCTGGTAAGGACCGACTGGAATCACATACACACCCAGATCAGGTAAGGACTGACTGGAGTCACGTATATACTCAGACTGGGTAAGGACGGACTGGAATCACATACACACCCAGACTGGGTAAGGACGGACTGGAGTCACATATAAACCCAGACTGGGTAAGGACGGACTGGAGTCACAAATAAACCCAGACTGGCTAAGGATGGACTGGAATCACATACACACCCAGACTGGGTGAGGACGGACTGGAATCACATATAAACCCAGACTGGGTATGGACGGACTGGAATCACACATAAACCCAGATCTGGTAAGGACCGACTGGAATCACATACACACCCAGATCGGGTAAGGACAGACTGGAGTCACGTATATACTCAGTCTGGGTAAGGACTGACTGGAATCACATTCACACCCAGATTGGGTAAGGACTGACTGGAGTCACATATAAACCCAGACTGGGTAAGGACCGACTGGAATCACATACACATCCAGATCGGGTAAGGACTGACTGGAGTCACACATAAACCCAGACTGGGTAAGGACGGACTGGAATCACATACACACCCAGACTGGGTAAGGACTGACTGGAATCACATACACACTCAGACTGGGTAAGGACGGACTGGAATCACATACACACTCAGACTGGGTAAGGACGGACTGGAGTCACATATAAACCAAGACTGGGTAAGGACCGACTGGAATCACATACACATCCAGATCGGGTAAGGACTGACTGGAGTCACACATAAACCCAGACTGGGTAAGGACGGACTGGAGTCACATATAGACCCAGATTGGGTAAGGACGGACTGGAGTCACATACACACCCAGACTGGGTAAGGACGGACTGGAGTCACATATAAACCCAGACTGGGTAAGGACGGACTGGAATCACATATAAACCCAGACTGGGTATGGATGGACTGGAATCACCTACACACCCAGATTGTGTAAGGACGGACTGGAGTCACACATAAACACAGACTGGGTAAGGACTGACTGGAATCACATACACACCCAGATCGGGTAAGGACTGACTGGAGTCACGTATATACTCAGACTGGGTAAGGACTGACTGGAATCACACATAAACCCAGACTGGGTATGGACGGACTGGAGTCACATATAGACCCAGATTGGTAAGGACGGACTGGAATCAGATACACACCCAGACTGGGTAAGGACGGACTGGAGTCACATATAAACCCAGACTGGGTAAGGACGGACTGGAATCACATACACACCCAGACTGGGTAAGGACAGACTGGAGTCACATATAAACACAGACTGAGTAAGGACTGACTGGAATCACATACACACCCAGATCGGGTAAGGACAGACTGGACTCACGTATATACTCAGTCTGGGTAAGGACTGACTGGAATCACATACACACCCAGATTGGGTAAGGACTGACTGGAGTCACGTATATACTCAGACTGGGTAAGGACTGACTGGAGTCACATACACACCCAGATCGGATAAGGACTGACTGGAGTCACATATAAACCCAGACTGGGTAAGGACCGACTGGAATCACATACACATCCAGATCGGGTAAGGACTGACTGGAGTCACACATAAACCCAGACTGGGTAAGGACGGACTGGAATCACATACACACCCAGACTGGGTAAGGACTGACTGGAATCACATACACACTCAGACTGGGTAAGGACGGACTGGAATCACATACACACTCAGACTGGGTAAGGACGGACTGGAGTCACATATAAACCAAGACTGGGTAAGGACCGACTGGAATCACATACACATCCAGATCGGGTAAGGACTGACTGGTGTCACACATAAACCCAGACTGGGTAAGGACGGACTGGAGTCACATATAGACCCAGATTGGGTAAGGACGGACTGGAGTCACATACACACCTAGACAGAGGAAGGACGGACTGGAGTCACATATAAACCCAGACTGGGTAAGGACGGACTGGAATCACATATAAACCCAGACTGGGTATGGATGGACTGGAATCACCTACACACCCAGATTGTGTAAGGACGGACTGGAGTCACACATAAACACAGACTGGGTAAGGACTGACAGGAATCACATACACACCCAGATCGGGTAAGGACTGACTGGAGTCACGTATATACTCAGACTGGGTAAGGACTGACTGGAATCACACATAAACCCAGACTGGGTTTGGACGGACTGGAGTCACATATAGACCCAGATTGGTAAGGACGGACTGGAATCAGATACACACCCAGACTGGGTAAGGACGGACTGGAGTCACATATAAACCCAGACTGGGTAAGGACGGACTGGAATCACATACACACCCAGACTGGGTAAGGACAGACTGGAGTCACATATAAACACAGACTGGGTAAGGACTGACTGGAATCACATACACACCCTGACTGGGTAAGGACGGACTGGAGTCACACATAAACGCAGACTGGGTAAGGACGGAGTGGAGTCACGTATATACTCAGACTGGGTAAGGACGGACTGGAATCACATACACACCCAGATCGGGTAAGTACGGACTGGAATCACATACACACCCAGATTGGGTAAGGAAAGACGGGAATCACATACACACCCAGACTACGTAAGGACGGACTGGAGTCACACATAAACCCAGACTGGGTAAGGACGGAGTGGAATCACATACACACCCAGATCGGGTAAGTACGGACTGGAATCACATACACACCCAGATCGGGTAAGTACGGACTGGAATCACATACACACCCAGATCGGGTAAGGACAGACTGGAATCACACATAAACCTAGATCTGGTAAGGACCAACTGGAATCACATACACACCCAGATCGGTTAAGGACGGACTGGAGTCACGTATATACTCAGACTGGTTAAGTACTGACTGGAATCACATACACTCCCAGATTGGGTAAGGACTGACTGGAGTCACACATAAACCCAGACTGGGTAAGGACGGACTGGAATCACATACACACCCAGATTGGGTAAGGACGGACTGGAATCACGTACACACCCAGATTGGGTAAGGACGGAGTGGAATCACATACACACCCAGATTGGGTAAGGACCGACTGGAGTCACGTATATACTCAGACTGGTTAAGTACTGACTGGAATCACATACACACACAGATTGGGTAAGGACTGACTGGAGTCACACATAAACCCAGACTGGGTAAGGACAGACTGGAATCACATACACACCCAGACTGGGTAAGGACAGACTGGAATCACATACACACCCAGATTGGGTAAGGACGGACTGGAATCACATACACACCCAGACTGGGTAAGGACGGACTGGAGTCACATATAAACCCAGACTGGGTAAGGACCGACTGGAATCACATACACACCCAGATCGGGTAAGGACTGACTGGAGTCACACATAAACCCAGACTGGGTAAGGACGGACTGGAGTCACATACACACTCAGACTGGGCAAGGACGGACTGGAGTCACATACACACCGTGATCGGGTAAGGACGGACTTGAGTCACGTATATACTCAGACTGGGTAAGGACGGACTGGAATCACATACACACCCAGATCGGGTAAGGACGGACTGGAATCACATACACACCCAAATTGGGTAAGGACAGACTGGAGTCACACATAAACCCAGATCGGGTAAGGACGGATTGGAATCACATACACACCCAGATTGGGTAAGGACGGACTGGAGTAACATATAAACCCAGATCGGATAAGGACGGACTGGTGTCACGTATATACTCAGACTGGGTAAGGACAGACTGGAATCACATACACACCCAGATTGGGTAAGGACGGACTGGAATCACATACACACCCAGATTGGGTAAGGACGGACTGGAATCACATACACACCCAGATTGGGTAAGGACGGACTGGAATCACATACACATCCAGATTGGGTAAGGACTGACTGGAATCACATACACACCCAGATCGGTTAAGGACAGACTGGAATCACACATAAACCCAGATCTCGTAAGGACCAACTGGAATCACATACACACCCAGATCGGGTAAGGACTGACTGGAGTCCCACATAAACCCAGACTGTGTAAGGACGGACTGGAGTCACATACACTCCCAGATCGGGTAAGGACTGACTGGAGTCACGTATATACTCAGACTGGGTAAGGACTGACTGGAATCACACATAAACCCAGACTGGGTATGGACGGACTGGAGTCACATATAGACCCAGATTGGTAAGGACGGACTGGAATCAGATACACACCCAGACTGGGTAAGGACGGACTGGAGTCACATATAAACCCAGACTGGGTAAGGACGGACTGGAATCACATACACACCCAGACTGGGTAAGGACAGACTGGAGTCACATATAAACACAGACTGGGTAAGGACTGACTGGAATCACATACACACCCAGATCGGGTAAGGACAGACTGGAGTCACGTATATACTCAGTCTGGGTAAGGACTGACTGGAATCACATACACACCCAGATTGGGTAAGGGCTGACTGGAGTCAAGTATATACTCAGACTGGGTAAGGACTGACTGGAGTCACATACACACCCAGATCGGATAAGGACTGACTGGAGTCACATATAAACCCAGACTGGGTAAGGACCGACTGGAATCACATACACATCCAGATCGGGTAAGGACTGACTGGAGTCACACATAAACCCAGACTGGGTAAGGACGGACTGGAATCACATACACACCCAGACTGGGTAAGGACTGACTGGAATCACATACACACTCAGACTGGGTAAGGACGGACTGGAATCACATACACACTCAGACTGGGTAAGGACGGACTCGAGTCACATATAAACCAAGACTGGGTAAGGACCGACTGGAATCACATACACATCCAGATCGGGTAAGGACTGACTGGAGTCACACATAAACCCAGACTGGGTAAGGACGGACTGGAGTCACATATAGACCCAGATTGGGTAAGGACGGACTGGAGTCACATACACACCTAGACTGGGTAAGGACGGACTGGAGTCACATATAAACCCAGACTGGGTAAGGACGGACTGGAATCACATATAAACCCAGACTGGGTATGGATGGACTGGAATCACCTACACACCCAGATTGTGTAAGGACGGACTGGAGTCACACATAAACACAGACTGGGTAAGGACTGACTGGAATCACATACACACCCAGATCGGGTAAGGACTGACTGGAGTCACGTATATACTCAGACTGGGTAAGGACTGACTGGAATCACACATAAACCCAGACTGTGTATGGACGGACTGGAGTCACATATAGACCCAGATTGGTAAAGACGGACTGGAATCAGATACACACCCAGACTGGGTAAGGACGGACTGGAGTCACATATAAACCCAGACTGGGTAAGGACGGACTGGAATCACATACACACCCAGACTGGGTAAGGACAGACTGGAGTCACATATAAACACAGACTGGGTAAGGACTGACTGGAATCACATACACACCCTGACTGGGTAAGGACGGACTGGAGTCACACATAAACGCAGACTGGGTAAGGACGGAGTGGAGTCACGTATATACTCAGACTGGGTAAGGACGGACTGGAATCACATACACACCCAGATCGGGTAAGTACGGACTGGAATCACATACACACCCAGATTGGGTAAGGAAAGACGGGAATCACATACACACCCAGACTACGTAAGGACGGACTGGAGTCACACATAAACCCAGACTGGGTAAGGACGGAGTGGAATCACATACACACCCAGATCGGGTAAGTACGGACTGGAATCACATACACACCCAGATCGGGTAAGTACGGACTGGAATCACATACACACCCAGATCGGGTAAGGACAGACTGGAGTCACACATAAACCCAGACTGGGTAAGGACAGACTGGAATCACATACACACCCAGACTGGGTAAGGACAGACTGGAATCACATACACACCCAGATTGGGTAAGGACCGACTGGAGTCACGTATATACTCAGACTGGTTAAGTACTGACTGGAATCACATACACACACAGATTGGGTAAGGACTGACTGGAGTCACACATAAACCCAGACTGGGTAAGGACAGACTGGAATCACATACACACCCAGACTGGGTAAGGACAGACTGGAATCACATACACACCCAGATTGGGTAAGGACGGACTGGAATCACATACACACCCAGACTGGGTAAGGACGGACTGGAGTCACATATAAACCCAGACTGGGTAAGGACCGACTGGAATCACATACACACCCAGATCGGGTAAGGACTGACTGGAGTCACACATAAACCCAGACTGGGTAAGGACGGACTGGAGTCACATACACACTCAGACTGGGCAAGGACGGACTGGAGTCACATACACACCGTGATCGGGTAAGGACGGACTTGAGTCACGTATATACTCAGACTGGGTAAGGACGGACTGGAATCACATACACACCCAGATCGGGTAAGGACGGACTGGAATCACATACACACCCAGATTGGGTAAGGACAGACTGGAGTCACACATAAACCCAGATCGGGTAAGGACGGATTGGAATCACATACACACCCAGATTGGGTAAGGACGGACTGGAGTAACATATAAACCCAGATCGGATAAGGACGGACTGGTGTCACGTATATACTCAGACTGGGTAAGGACAGACTGGAATCACATACACACCCAGATTGGGTAAGGACGGACTGGAATCACATACACACCCAGATTGGGTAAGGACGGACTGGAATCACATACACACCCAGATTGGGTAAGGACGGACTGGAATCACATACACACCCAGATTGGGTAAGGACGGACTGGAATCACATACACACCCAGATTGGGTAAGGACTGACTGGAATCACATACACACCCAGATCGGTTAAGGACAGACTGGAATCACACATAAACCCAGATCTGGTAAGGACCAACTCGAATCACATACACACCCAGATCGGTTAAGGACGGACTGGAGTCACGTATATACTCAGACTGGTTAAGTACTGACTGGAATCACATACACTCCCAGATTGGGTAAGGACTGACTGGAGTCACACATAAACCCAGACTGGGTAAGGACGGACTGGAATCACATACACACCCAGACTGGGTAAGGACGGACTGGAATCACATACACACCAAGATCGGGTAAGGACCAACTGGAGTCACGTATATACTCAAACTGAGTAAGGACTGGCTGGAATCACATACACTCCCAGATCGGGTAAGGACTGACTGAAGTCACAGATAAACCCAGATTGGGTAAGGACCGACTGGAATCACATACACACGCAGATCGGTTAAGGACGGACTGGAATCACACATAAACCCAGATCTGGTAAGGACGGACTGGAGTCACATACACACCCAGACGGGGTAAGGACGGACTGGAATCACATACACACTCAGACTGGGTAAGGACGGACTGGAGTCACATAAAAACCCAGACTGGGTAAGGACGGACTGGAATCACATACACACCCAGATCAGGTAAGGACTGGCTGGAGTCACACATAAACCCAGATTGGGTAAGGACGGACTGGAATCACATACACACCCAGATCGGGTAAGGACCGACTGGATTCACGTATATACTCAGACTGGGTAAGGACGGACTGGAATCACATACACACCCAGACTGGGTAAGGACGGACTGGAGTCACACATAAACCCAGACTGGGTAAGGACGGACTGGAGTCACATATAGACACAGATTGGGTAAGGACGGACTGGAGTCACATACACACCTAGACTGGGTAAGGACGGACTGGAGTCACATATAAACCCAGACTGGGTAAGGACGGACTGGAATCACATATAAACCCAGACTGGGTATGGATGGACTGGAATCACCTACACACCCAGATTGTGTAAGGACGGACTGGAGTCACACATAAACACAGACTGGGTAAGGACTGACTGGAATCACATACACACCCAGATCGGGTAAGGACTGACTGGAGTCACGTATATACTCAGACTGGGTAAGGACTGACTGGAATCACACATAAACCCAGACTGTGTATGGACGGACTGGAGTCACATATAGACCCAGATTGGTAAGGACGGACTGGAATCAGATACACACCCAGACTGGGTAAGGACGGACTGGAGTCACATATAAACCCAGACTGGGTAAGGACGGACTGGAATCACATACACACCCAGACTGGGTAAGGACAGACTGGAGTCACATATAAACACAGACTGGGTAAGGACTGACTGGAATCACATACACACCCTGACTGGGTAAGGACGGACTGGAGTCACACATAAACGCAGACTGGGTAAGGACGGAGTGGAGTCACGTATATACTCAGACTGGGTAAGGACGGACTGGAATCACATACACACCCAGATCGGATAAGGACTGACTGGAGTCACATATAAACCCAGACTGGGTAAGGACCGACTGGAATCACATACACATCCAGATCGGGTAAGGACTGACTGGAGTCACACATAAACCCAGACTGGGTAAGGACGGACTGGAATCACATACACACCCAGACTGGGTAAGGACTGACTGGAATCACATACACACTCAGACTGGGTAAGGACGGACTGGAATCACATACACACTCAGACTGGGTAAGGACGGACTCGAGTCACATATAAACCAAGACTGGGTAAGGACCGACTGGAATCACATACACATCCAGATCGGGTAAGGACTGACTGGAGTCACACATAAACCCAGACTGGGTAAGGACGGACTGGAGTCACATATAGACCCAGATTGGGTAAGGACGGACTGGAGTCACATACACACCTAGACTGGGTAAGGACGGACTGGAGTCACATATAAACCCAGACTGGGTAAGGACGGACTGGAATCACATATAAACCCAGACTGGGTATGGATGGACTGGAATCACCTACACACCCAGATTGTGTAAGGACGGACTGGAGTCACACATAAACACAGACTGGGTAAGGACTGACTGGAATCACATACACACCCAGATCGGGTAAGGACTGACTGGAGTCACGTATATACTCAGACTGGGTAAGGACTGACTGGAATCACACATAAACCCAGACTGTGTATGGACGGACTGGAGTCACATATAGACCCAGATTGGTAAAGACGGACTGGAATCAGATACACACCCAGACTGGGTAAGGACGGACTGGAGTCACATATAAACCCAGACTGGGTAAGGACGGACTGGAATCACATACACACCCAGACTGGGTAAGGACAGACTGGAGTCACATATAAACACAGACTGGGTAAGGACTGACTGGAATCACATACACACCCTGACTGGGTAAGGACGGACTGGAGTCACACATAAACGCAGACTGGGTAAGGACGGAGTGGAGTCACGTATATACTCAGACTGGGTAAGGACGGACTGGAATCACATACACACCCAGATCGGGTAAGTACGGACTGGAATCACATACACACCCAGATTGGGTAAGGAAAGACGGGAATCACATACACACCCAGACTACGTAAGGACGGACTGGAGTCACACATAAACCCAGACTGGGTAAGGACGGAGTGGAATCACATACACACCCAGATCGGGTAAGTACGGACTGGAATCACATACACACCCAGATCGGGTAAGTACGGACTGGAATCACATACACACCCAGATCGGGTAAGGACAGACTGGAGTCACACATAAACCCAGACTGGGTAAGGACAGACTGGAATCACATACACACCCAGACTGGGTAAGGACAGACTGGAATCACATACACACCCAGATTGGGTAAGGACCGACTGGAGTCACGTATATACTCAGACTGGTTAAGTACTGACTGGAATCACATACACACACAGATTGGGTAAGGACTGACTGGAGTCACACATAAACCCAGACTGGGTAAGGACAGACTGGAATCACATACACACCCAGACTGGGTAAGGACAGACTGGAATCACATACACACCCAGATTGGGTAAGGACGGACTGGAATCACATACACACCCAGACTGGGTAAGGACGGACTGGAGTCACATATAAACCCAGACTGGGTAAGGACCGACTGGAATCACATACACACCCAGATCGGGTAAGGACTGACTGGAGTCACACATAAACCCAGACTGGGTAAGGACGGACTGGAGTCACATACACACTCAGACTGGGCAAGGACGGACTGGAGTCACATACACACCGTGATCGGGTAAGGACGGACTTGAGTCACGTATATACTCAGACTGGGTAAGGACGGACTGGAATCACATACACACCCAGATCGGGTAAGGACGGACTGGAATCACATACACACCCAGATTGGGTAAGGACAGACTGGAGTCACACATAAACCCAGATCGGGTAAGGACGGATTGGAATCACATACACACCCAGATTGGGTAAGGACGGACTGGAGTAACATATAAACCCAGATCGGATAAGGACGGACTGGTGTCACGTATATACTCAGACTCGGTAAGGACAGACTGGAATCACATACACACCCAGATTGGGTAAGGACGGACTGGAATCACATACACACCCAGATTGGGTAAGGACGGACTGGAATCACATACACACCCAGATTGGGTAAGGACGGACTGGAATCACATACACACCCAGATTGGGTAAGGACGGACTGGAATCACATACACACCCAGATTGGGTAAGGACTGACTGGAATCACATACACACCCAGATCGGTTAAGGACAGACTGGAATCACACATAAACCCAGATCTGGTAAGGACCAACTCGAATCACATACACACCCAGATCGGTTAAGGACGGACTGGAGTCACGTATATACTCAGACTGGTTAAGTACTGACTGGAATCACATACACTCCCAGATTGGGTAAGGACTGACTGGAGTCACACATAAACCCAGACTGGGTAAGGACGGACTGGAATCACATACACACCCAGACTGGGTAAGGACGGACTGGAATCACATACACACCAAGATCGGGTAAGGACCAACTGGAGTCACGTATATACTCAAACTGAGTAAGGACTGGCTGGAATCACATACACACCCAGATCGGGTAAGGACTGACTGAAGTCACAGATAAACCCAGATTGGGTAAGGACCGACTGGAATCACATACACACGCAGATCGGTTAAGGACGGACTGGAATCACACATAAACCCAGATCTGGTAAGGACGGACTGGAGTCACATACACACCCAGACGGGGTAAGGACGGACTGGAATCACATACACACTCAGACTGGGTAAGGACGGACTGGAGTCACATAAAACCCAGACTGGGTAAGGACGGACTGGAATCACATACACACCCAGATCAGGTAAGGACTGGCTGGAGTCACACATAAACCCAGATTGGGTAAGGACGGACTGGAATCACATACACACCCAGATCGGGTAAGGACCGACTGGAGTCACGTATATACTCAGACTGGGTAAGGACGGACTGGAATCACATACACACCCAGACTGGGTAAGGACGGACTGGAGTCACACATAAACCCAGACTGGGTAAGGACGGACTGGAGTCACATATAGACCCAGATTGGGTAAGGACGGACTGGAGTCACATACACACCTAGACTGGGTAAGGACGGACTGGAGTCACATATAAACCCAGACTGGGTAAGGACGGACTGGAATCACATATAAACCCAGACTGGGTATGGATGGACTGGAATCACCTACACACCCAGATTGTGTAAGGACGGACTGGAGTCACACATAAACACAGACTGGGTAAGGACTGACTGGAATCACATACACACCCAGATCGGGTAAGGACTGACTGGAGTCACGTATATACTCAGACTGGGTAAGGACTGACTGGAATCACACATAAACCCAGACTGTGTATGGACGGACTGGAGTCACATATAGACCCAGATTGGTAAGGACGGACTGGAATCAGATACACACCCAGACTGGGTAAGGACGGACTGGAGTCACATATAAACCCAGACTGGGTAAGGACGGACTGGAATCACATACACACCCAGACTGGGTAAGGACAGACTGGAGTCACATATAAACACAGACTGGGTAAGGACTGACTGGAATCACATACACACCCTGACTGGGTAAGGACGGACTGGAGTCACACATAAACGCAGACTGGGTAAGGACGGAGTGGAGTCACGTATATACTCAGACTGGGTAAGGACGGACTGGAATCACATACACACCCAGATCGGGTAAGTACGGACTGGAATCACATACACACCCAGATTGGGTAAGGAAAGACGGGAATCACATACACACCCAGACTACGTAAGGACGGACTGGAGTCACACATAAACCCAGACTGGGTAAGGACGGAGTGGAATCACATACACACCCAGATCGGGTAAGTACGGACTGGAATCACATACACACCCAGATCGGGTAAGTACGGACTGGAATCACATACACACCCAGATCGGGTAAGGACAGACTGGAATCACACATAAACCTAGATCTGGTAAGGACCAACTGGAATCACATACACACCCAGATCGGTTAAGGACGGACTGGAGTCACGTATATACTCAGACTGGTTAAGTACTGACTGGAATCACATACACTCCCAGATTGGGTAAGGACTGACTGGAGTCACACATAAACCCAGACTGGGTAAGGACGGACTGGAATCACATACACACCCAGATTGGGTAAGGACGGACTGGAATCACATACACACCCAGATTGGGTAAGGACGGACTGGAATCACATACACACCCAGATTGGGTAAGGACGGACTGGAATCACATACACACCCAGATTGGGTAAGGACCGACTGGAGTCACGTATATACTCAGACTGGTTAAGTACTGACTGGAATCACATACACACACAGATTGGGTAAGGACTGACTGGAGTCACACATAAACCCAGACTGGGTAAGGACAGACTGGAATCACATACACACCCAGACTGGGTAAGGACAGACTGGAATCACATACACACCCAGATTGGGTAAGGACGGACTGGAATCACATACACACCCAGACTGGGTAAGGACGGACTGGAGTCACATATAAACCCAGACTGGGTAAGGACCGACTGGAATCACATACACACCCAGATCGGGTAAGGACTGACTGGAGTCACACATAAACCCAGACTGGGTAAGGACGGACTGGAGTCACATACACACTCAGACTGGGCAAGGACGGACTGGAGTCACATACACACCGTGATCGGGTAAGGACGGACTTGAGTCACGTATATACTCAGACTGGGTAAGGACGGACTGGAATCACATACACACCCAGATCGGGTAAGGACGGACTGGAATCACATACACACCCAGATTGGGTAAGGACAGACTGGAGTCACACATAAACCCAGATCGGGTAAGGACGGATTGGAATCACATACACACCCAGATTGGGTAAGGACGGACTGGAGTAACATATAAACCCAGATCGGATAAGGACGGACTGGTGTCACGTATATACTCAGACTGGGTAAGGACAGACTGGAATCACATACACACCCAGATTGGGTAAGGACGGACTGGAATCACATACACACCCAGATTGGGTAAGGACGGACTGGAATCACATACACACCCAGATTGGGTAAGGACGGACTGGAATCACATACACACCCAGATTGGGTAAGGACGGACTGGAATCACATACACACCAAGATTGGGTAAGGACTGACTGGAATCACATACACACCCAGATCGGTTAAGGACAGACTGGAATCACACATAAACCCAGATCTGGTAAGGACCAACTGGAATCACATACACACCCAGATCGGTTAAGGACGGACTGGAGTCACGTATATACTCAGACTGGTTAAGTACTGACTGGAATCACATACACTCCCAGATTGGGTAAGGACTGACTGGAGTCACACATAAACCCAGACTGGGTAAGGACGGACTGGAATCACATACACACCCAGACTGGGTAAGGACGGACTGGAATCACATACACACCAAGATCGGGTAAGGACCAACTGGAGTCACGTATATACTCAAACTGAGTAAGGACTGGCTGGAATCACATACACACCCAGATCGGGTAAGGACTGACTGAAGTCACAGATAAACCCAGATTGGGTAAGGACCGACTGGAATCACATACACACGCAGATCGGTTAAGGACGGACTGGAATCACACATAAACCCAGATCTGGTAAGGACGGACTGGAGTCACATACACACCCAGACGGGGTAAGGACGGACTGGAATCACATACACACTCAGACTGGGTAAGGACGGACTGGAGTCACATAAAAACCCAGACTGGGTAAGGACGGACTGGAATCACATACACACCCAGATCAGGTAAGGACTGGCTGGAGTCACACATAAACCCAGATTGGGTAAGGACGGACTGGAATCACATACACACCCAGATCGGGTAAGGACCGACTGGAGTCACGTATATACTCAGACTGGGTAAGGACGGACTGGAATCACATACACACCCAGACTGGGTAAGGACGGACTGGAGTCACATATAAACCCAGACTGGGTAAGGACGGACTGGAGTCACAAATAAACCCAGACTGGCTAAGGATGGACTGGAATCACATACACACCCAGACTGGGTGAGGACGGACTGGAATCACATATAAACCCAGACTGGGTATGGACGGACTGGAATCACACATAAACCCAGATCTGGTAAGGACCGACTGGAATCACATACACACCCAGATCGGTTAAGGACAGACTGGAGTCACGTATATACTCAGTCTGGGTAAGGACTGACTGGAATCACATACACACCTAGATTTGGTAAGGACTGACTGGAGTCACGTATATACTCAGACTGGGTAAGGACTGACTGGAGTCACATACACACCCAGATCGGATAAGGACTGACTGGAGTCACATATAAACCCAGACTGGGTAAGGACCGACTGGAATCACATACACATCCAGATCGGGTAAGGAGTGACTGGAGTCACACATAAACCCAGACTGGGTAAGGACGGACTGGAATCACATACACACCCAGACTGGGTAAGGACTGACTGGAATCACATACACACTCAGACTGGGTAAGGACGGACTGGAATCACATACACACTCAGACTGGGTAAGGACGGACTGGAGTCAAATATAAACCCAGACTGGGTAAGGACCGACTGGAATCACATACACATCCAGATCGGGTAAGGACTGACTGGAGTCACACATAAACCCAGACTGGGTAAGGACGGACTGGAGTCACATATAGACCCAGATTGGGTAAGGACGGACTGGAGTCACATACACACCCAGACTGGGTAAGGACGGACTCGAGTCACATATAAACCCAGACTGGGTAAGGACGGACTGGAATCACATACAAACCCAGACTGGGTATGGATGGACTGGAATCACCTACACACCCAGATTGTGTAAGGACGGACTGGAGTCACACATAAACACAGACTGGGTAAGGACTGACTGGAATCACATACACACCCAGATCGGGTAAGGACTGACTGGAGTCACGTATATACTCAGACTGGGTAAGGACTGACTGGAATCACACATAAACCCAGACTGGGTATGGACGGACTGGAGTCACATATAGACCCAGATTGGTAAGGACGGACTGGAATCAGATACACACCCAGACTGGGTAAGGACGGACTGGAGTCACATATAAACCCAGACTGGGTAAGGACGGACTGGAATCACATACACACCCAGACTGGGTAAGGACAGACTGGAGTCACATGTAAACACAGACTGGGTAAGGACTGACTGGAATCACATACACACCCTGACTGGGTAAGGACGGACTGGAGTCACACATAAACGCAGACTGGGTAAGGACGGAGTGGAGTCACGTATATACTCAGACTGGGTAAGGACGGACTGGAATCACATACACACCCAGATCGGGTAAGTACGGACTGGAATCACATACACACCCAGATTGGGTAAGGACAGACTGGAATCACATACACACCCAGACTACGTAAGGACGGACTGGAGTCACACATAAACCCAGACTGGGTAAGGACGGAGTGGAATCACATACACACCCAGATCGGGTAAGTACGGAATGGAATCACATACACACCCAGATCGGGTAAGTACGGACTGGAATCACATACACACCCAGATCGGGTAAGGACAGACTGGAATCACACATAAACCCAGATCTGGTAAGGACCAACTGGAATCACATACACACCCAGATCGGTTAAGGACGGACTGGAGTCACGTATATACTCAGACTGGTTAAGTACTGACTGGAATCACATACACTCCCAGATTGGGTAAGGACTGACTGGAGTCACACATAAACCCAGACTGGGTAAGGACGGACTGGAATCACATACACACCCAGATTGGGTAAGGACGGACTGGAATCACATACACACCCAGATTGGGTAAGGACGGACTGGAATCACATACACACCCAGATTGGGTAAGGACGGACTGGAATCACATACACACCCAGATTGGGTAAGGACCGACTGGAGTCACGTATATACTCAGACTGGTTAAGTACTGACTGGAATCACATACACACACAGATTGGGTAAGGACTGACTGGAGTCACACATAAACCCAGACTGGGTAAGGACAGACTGGAATCACATACACACCCAGACTGGGTAATGACGGACTGGAATCACATACACACCCAGACTGGGTAAGGACGGACTGGAGTCACATATAAACCCAGACTGGGTAAGCGCCGACTGGAATCACATACACACCCAGATCGGGTAAGGACTGACTGGAGTCACACATAAACCCAGACTGGGTAAGGACGGACTGGAGTCACATACACACTCAGACTGGGCAAGGACGGACTGGAGTCACATACACACCGTGATCGGGTAAGGACGGACTTGAGTCACGTATATACTCAGACTGGGTAAGGACGGACTGGAATCACATACACACCCAGATCGGGTAAGGACGGACTGGAATCACATACACACCCAGATTGGGTAAGGACAGACTGGAGTCACACATAAACCCAGATCGGGTAAGGACGGATTGGAATCACATACACACCCAGATTGGGTAAGGACGGACTGGAGTAACATATAAACCCAGATCGGATAAGGACGGACTGGTGTCACGTATATACTCAGACTGGGTAAGGACAGACTGGAATCACATACACACCCAGATTGGGTAAGGACGGACTGGAATCACATACACACCCAGATTGGGTAAGGATGGACTGGAATCACATACACACCCAGATTGGGTAAGGACGGACTGGAATCACATACACAACCAGATTGGGTAAGGACTGACTGGAATCACATACACACCCAGATCGGTTAAGGACAGACTGGAATCACACATAAACCCAGATCTGGTAAGGACCAACTGGAATCACATACACACCCAGATCGGATAAGGACGGACTGGAGTCACGTATATACTCAGACTGGTTAAGTACTGACTGGAATCACATACACTCCCAGATTGGGTAAGGACTGACTGGAGTCACACATAAACCCAGACTGGGTAAGGACGGACTGGAATCACATACACACCCAGATTGGGTAAGGACGGACTGGAGTAACATATAAACCCAGATCGGATAAGGACGGACTGGTGTCACGTATATACTCAGACTGGGTAAGGACAGACTGGAATCACATACACACCCAGATTGGGTAAGGACGGACTGGAATCACATACACACCCAGATTGGGTAAGGACGGACTGGAATCACATACACACCCAGATTGGGTAAGGACGGACTGGAATCACATACACATCCAGATTGGGTAAGGACTGACTGGAATCACATACACACCCAGATCGGTTAAGGACAGACTGGAATCACACATAAACCCAGATCTGGTAAGGACCAACTGGAATCACATACACACCCAGATCGGGTAAGGACTGACTGGAGTCCCACATAAACCCAGACTGTGTAAGGACGGACTGGAGTCACATACACAACCAGATCGGGTAAGGACTGACTGGAGTCACACATAAACCCAGACTGGGTAAGGACGGTCTGGAGTCACATACACACCCAGACTGGGAAAGGACGGACTGGAGTCACATACAAACCCAGACTGGGTAAGGACGGACTGGAATCACATACACACCAAGATCGGGTAAGGACCAACTGGAGTCACGTATATACTCAAACTGAGTAAGGACTGGCTGGAATCACATACACACCCAGATCGGGTAAGGACTGACTGAAGTCACAGATAAACCCAGATCGGGTAAGGACCGACTGGAGTCACGTATATACTCAGACTGGGTAAGGACGGACTGGAATCACATACACACCCAGACTGGGTAAGGACGGACTGGAGTCACATATAAACCCAGACTGGGTAAGGACGGACTGGAGTCACAAATAAACCCAGACTGGCTAAGGATGGACTGGAATCACATACACACCCAGACTGGGTGAGGACGGACTGGAATCACATATAAACCCAGACTGGGTATGGACGGACTGGAATCACACATAAACCCAGATCTGGTAAGGACCGACTGGAATCACATACACACCCAGATCGGTTAAGGACAGACTGGAGTCACGTATATACTCAGTCTGGGTAAGGACTGACTGGAATCACATACACACCTAGATTTGGTAAGGACTGACTGGAGTCACGTATATACTCAGACTGGGTAAGGACTGACTGGAGTCACATACACACCCAGATCGGATAAGGACTGACTGGAGTCACATATAAACCCAGACTGGGTAAGGACCGACTGGAATCACATACACATCCAGATCGGGTAAGGAGTGACTGGAGTCACACATAAACCCAGACTGGGTAAGGACGGACTGGAATCACATACACACCCAGACTGGGTAAGGACTGACTGGAATCACATACACACTCAGACTGGGTAAGGACGGACTGGAATCACATACACACTCAGACTGGGTAAGGACGGACTGGAGTCAAATATAAACCCAGACTGGGTAAGGACCGACTGGAATCACATACACATCCAGATCGGGTAAGGACTGACTGGAGTCACACATAAACCCAGACTGGGTAAGGACGGACTGGAGTCACATATAGACCCAGATTGGGTAAGGACGGACTGGAGTCACATACACACCCAGACTGGGTAAGGACGGACTCGAGTCACATATAAACCCAGACTGGGTAAGGACGGACTGGAATCACATACAAACCCAGACTGGGTATGGATGGACTGGAATCACCTACACACCCAGATTGTGTAAGGACGGACTGGAGTCACACATAAACACAGACTGGGTAAGGACTGACTGGAATCACATACACACCCAGATCGGGTAAGGACTGACTGGAGTCACGTATATACTCAGACTGGGTAAGGACTGACTGGAATCACACATAAACCCAGACTGGGTATGGACGGACTGGAGTCACATATAGACCCAGATTGGTAAGGACGGACTGGAATCAGATACACACCCAGACTGGGTAAGGACGGACTGGAGTCACATATAAACCCAGACTGGGTAAGGACGGACTGGAATCACATACACACCCAGACTGGGTAAGGACAGACTGGAGTCACATGTAAACACAGACTGGGTAAGGACTGACTGGAATCACATACACACCCTGACTGGGTAAGGACGGACTGGAGTCACACATAAACGCAGACTGGGTAAGGACGGAGTGGAGTCACGTATATACTCAGACTGGGTAAGGACGGACTGGAATCACATACACACCCAGATCGGGTAAGTACGGACTGGAATCACATACACACCCAGATTGGGTAAGGACAGACTGGAATCACATACACACCCAGACTACGTAAGGACGGACTGGAGTCACACATAAACCCAGACTGGGTAAGGACGGAGTGGAATCACATACACACCCAGATCGGGTAAGTACGGAATGGAATCACATACACACCCAGATCGGGTAAGTACGGACTGGAATCACATACACACCCAGATCGGGTAAGGACAGACTGGAATCACACATAAACCCAGATCTGGTAAGGACCAACTGGAATCACATACACACCCAGATCGGTTAAGGACGGACTGGAGTCACGTATATACTCAGACTGGTTAAGTACTGACTGGAATCACATACACTCCCAGATTGGGTAAGGACTGACTGGAGTCACACATAAACCCAGACTGGGTAAGGACGGACTGGAATCACATACACACCCAGATTGGGTAAGGACGGACTGGAATCACATACACACCCAGATTGGGTAAGGACGGACTGGAATCACATACACACCCAGATTGGGTAAGGACGGACTGGAATCACATACACACCCAGATTGGGTAAGGACCGACTGGAGTCACGTATATACTCAGACTGGTTAAGTACTGACTGGAATCACATACACACACAGATTGGGTAAGGACTGACTGGAGTCACACATAAACCCAGACTGGGTAAGGACAGACTGGAATCACATACACACCCAGACTGGGTAATGACGGACTGGAATCACATACACACCCAGACTGGGTAAGGACGGACTGGAGTCACATATAAACCCAGACTGGGTAAGCGCCGACTGGAATCACATACACACCCAGATCGGGTAAGGACTGACTGGAGTCACACATAAACCCAGACTGGGTAAGGACGGACTGGAGTCACATACACACTCAGACTGGGCAAGGACGGACTGGAGTCACATACACACCGTGATCGGGTAAGGACGGACTTGAGTCACGTATATACTCAGACTGGGTAAGGACGGACTGGAATCACATACACACCCAGATCGGGTAAGGACGGACTGGAATCACATACACACCCAGATTGGGTAAGGACAGACTGGAGTCACACATAAACCCAGATCGGGTAAGGACGGATTGGAATCACATACACACCCAGATTGGGTAAGGACGGACTGGAGTAACATATAAACCCAGATCGGATAAGGACGGACTGGTGTCACGTATATACTCAGACTGGGTAAGGACAGACTGGAATCACATACACACCCAGATTGGGTAAGGACGGACTGGAATCACATACACACCCAGATTGGGTAAGGATGGACTGGAATCACATACACACCCAGATTGGGTAAGGACGGACTGGAATCACATACACAACCAGATTGGGTAAGGACTGACTGGAATCACATACACACCCAGATCGGTTAAGGACAGACTGGAATCACACATAAACCCAGATCTGGTAAGGACCAACTGGAATCACATACACACCCAGATCGGATAAGGACGGACTGGAGTCACGTATATACTCAGACTGGTTAAGTACTGACTGGAATCACATACACTCCCAGATTGGGTAAGGACTGACTGGAGTCACACATAAACCCAGACTGGGTAAGGACGGACTGGAATCACATACACACCCAGATTGGGTAAGGACGGACTGGAGTAACATATAAACCCAGATCGGATAAGGACGGACTGGTGTCACGTATATACTCAGACTGGGTAAGGACAGACTGGAATCACATACACACCCAGATTGGGTAAGGACGGACTGGAATCACATACACACCCAGATTGGGTAAGGACGGACTGGAATCACATACACACCCAGATTGGGTAAGGACGGACTGGAATCACATACACATCCAGATTGGGTAAGGACTGACTGGAATCACATACACACCCAGATCGGTTAAGGACAGACTGGAATCACACATAAACCCAGATCTGGTAAGGACCAACTGGAATCACATACCCACCCAGATCGGGTAAGGACTGACTGGAGTCCCACATAAACCCAGACTGTGTAAGGACGGACTGGAGTCACATACACAACCAGATCGGGTAAGGACTGACTGGAGTCACACATAAACCCAGACTGGGTAAGGACGGTCTGGAGTCACATACACACCCAGACTGGGAAAGGACGGACTGGAGTCACATACAAACCCAGACTGGGTAAGGACGGACTGGAATCACATACACACCAAGATCGGGTAAGGACCAACTGGAGTCACGTATATACTCAAACTGAGTAAGGACTGGCTGGAATCACATACACACCCAGATCGGGTAAGGACTGACTGAAGTCACAGATAAACCCAGATTGGGTAAGGACCGACTGGAATCACATACACACGCAGATCGGTTAAGGACGGACTGGAATCACACATAAACCCAGATCTGGTAAGGACGGACTGGAGTCACATACACACCCAGACGGGGTAAGGACGGACTGGAATCACATACACACTCAGACTGGGTAAGGACGGACTGGAGTCACATAAAAACCCAGACTGGGTAAGGACGGACTGGAATCACATACACACCCAGATCAGGTAAGGACTGGCTGGAGTCACACATAAACCCAGATTGGGTAAGGACGGACTGGAATCACATACACACCCAGATCGGGTAAGGACCGACTGGAGTCACGTATATACTCAGACTGGGTAAGGACGGACTGGAATCACATACACACCCAGACTGGGTAAGGACGGACTGGAGTCACAAATAAACCCAGACTGGCTAAGGATGGACTGGAATCACATACACACCCAGACTGGGTGAGGACGGACTGGAATCACATATAAACCCAGACTGGGTATGGACGGACTGGAATCACACATAAACCCAGATCTGGTAAGGACCGACTGGAATCACATACACACCCAGATCGGTTAAGGACAGACTGGAGTCACGTATATACTCAGTCTGGGTAAGGACTGACTGGAATCACATACACACCTAGATTTGGTAAGGACTGACTGGAGTCACGTATATACTCAGACTGGGTAAGGACTGACTGGAGTCACATACACACCCAGATCGGATAAGGACTGACTGGAGTCACATATAAACCCAGACTGGGTAAGGACCGACTGGAATCACATACACATCCAGATCGGGTAAGGACTGACTGGAGTCACACATAAACCCAGACTGGGTAAGGACGGACTGGAATCACATACACACCCAGACTGGGTAAGGACTGACTGGAATCACATACACACTCAGACTGGGTAAGGACGGACTGGAATCACATACACACTCAGACTGGGTAAGGACGGACTGGAGTCACATATAAACCCAGACTGGGTAAGGACCGACTGGAATCACATACACATCCAGATCGGGTAAGGACTGACTGGAGTCACACATAAACCCAGACTGGGTAAGGACGGACTGGAGTCACATATAGACCCAGATTGGGTAAGGACGGACTGGAGTCACATACACACCCAGACTGGGTAAGGACGGACTCGAGTCACATATAAACCCAGACTGGGTAAGGACGGACTGGAATCACATACAAACCCAGACTGGGTATGGATGGACTGGAATCACCTACACACCCAGATTGTGTAAGGACGGACTGGAGTCACACATAAACACAGACTGGGTAAGGACTGACTGGAATCACATACACACCCAGATCGGGTAAGGACTGACTGGAGTCACGTATATACTCAGACTGGGTAAGGACTGACTGGAATCACACATAAACCCAGACTGGGTATGGACGGACTGGAGTCACATATAGACCCAGATTGGTAAGGACGGACTGGAATCAGATACACACCCAGACTGGGTAAGGACGGACTGGAGTCACATATAAACCCAGACTGGGTAAGGACGGACTGGAATCACATACACACCCAGACTGGGTAAGGACAGACTGGAGTCACATGTAAACACAGACTGGGTAAGGACTGACTGGAATCACATACACACCCTGACTGGGTAAGGACGGACTGGAGTCACACATAAACGCAGACTGGGTAAGGACGGAGTGGAGTCACGTATATACTCAGACTGGGTAAGGACGGACTGGAATCACATACACACCCAGATCGGGTAAGTACGGACTGGAATCACATACACACCCAGATTGGGTAAGGACAGACTGGAATCACATACACACCCAGACTACGTAAGGACGGACTGGAGTCACACATAAACCCAGACTGGGTAAGGACGGAGTGGAATCACATACACACCCAGATCGGGTAAGTACGGACTGGAATCACATACACACCCAGATCGGGTAAGTACGGACTGGAATCACATACACACCCAGATCGGGTAAGGACAGACTGGAATCACACATAAACCCAGATCTGGTAAGGACCAACTGGAATCACATACACACCCAGATCGGTTAAGGACGGACTGGAGTCACGTATATACTCAGACTGGTTAAGTACTGACTGGAATCACATACACTCCCAGATTGGGTAAGGACTGACTGGAGTCACACATAAACCCAGACTGGGTAAGGACGGACTGGAATCACATACACACCCAGATTGGGTAAGGACGGACTGGAATCACATACACACCCAGATTGGATAAGGACGGACTGGAATCACATACACACCCAGATTGGGTAAGGACGGACTGGAATCACATACACACCCAGATTGGGTAAGGACCGACTGGAGTCACGTATATACTCAGACTGGTTAAGTACTGACTGGAATCACATACACACACAGATTGGGTAAGGACTGACTGGAGTCACACATAAACCCAGACTGGGTAAGGACAGACTGGAATCACATACACACCCAGACTGGGTAATGACGGACTGGAATCACATACACACCCAGACTGGGTAAGGACGGACTGGAGTCACATATAAACCCAGACTGGGTAAGCGCCGACTGGAATCACATACACACCCAGATCGGGTAAGGACTGACTGGAGTCACACATAAACCCAGACTGGGTAAGGACGGACTGGAGTCACATACACACTCAGACTGGGCAAGGACGGACTGGAGTCACATACACACCGTGATCGGGTAAGGACGGACTTGAGTCACGTATATACTCAGACTGGGTAAGGACGGACTGGAATCACATACACACCCAGATCGGGTAAGGACGGACTGGAATCACATACACACCCAGATTGGGTAAGGACAGACTGGAGTCACACATAAACCCAGATCGGGTAAGGACGGATTGGAATCACATACACACCCAGATTGGGTAAGGACGGACTGGAGTAACATATAAACCCAGATCGGATAAGGACGGACTGGTGTCACGTATATACTCAGACTGGGTAAGGACAGACTGGAATCACATACACACCCAGATTGGGTAAGGACGGACTGGAATCACATACACACCCAGATTGGGTAAGGACGGACTGGAATCACATACACACCCAGATTGGGTAAGGACGGACTGGAATCACATACACACCCAGATTGGGTAAGGACTGACTGGAATCACATACACACCCAGATCGGTTAAGGACAGACTGGAATCACACATAAACCCAGATCTGGTAAGGACCAACTGGAATCACATACACACCCAGATCGGTTAAGGACGGACTGGAGTCACGTATATACTCAGACTGGTTAAGTACTGACTGGAATCACATACACTCCCAGATTGGGTAAGGACTGACTGGAGTCACACATAAACCCAGACTGGGTAAGGACGGACTGGAATCACATACACACCCAGATTGGGTAAGGACGGACTGGAATCACATACACACCCAGATTGGGTACGGACGGACTGGAATCACATACACACCCAGATTGGGCAAGGACGGACTGGAATCACATACACACCCAGATTGGGTAAGGACCGACTGGAGTCACGTATATACTCAGACTAGTTAAGTACTGACTGGAATCACATACACACCCAGATTGGGTAAGGACTGACTGGAGTCACACATAAACCCAGACTGGGTAAGGACAGACTGGAATCACATACACACCCAGACTGGGTAAGGACGGACTGGAGTCACATATAAACCCAGACTGGGTAAGGACCGACTGGAATCACATACACACCCAGATCGGGTAAGGACTGACTGGAGTCACACATAAACCCAGACTGGGTAAGGACGGACTGGAGTCACATACACACTCAGACTGGGCAAGGACGGACTGGAGTCACATACACACCGTGATCGGGTAAGGACGGACTTGAGTCACGTATATACTCAGACTGGGTAAGGACGGACTGGAATCACATACACACCCAGATTGGGTAAGGACAGACTGGAGTCACACATAAACCCAGATCGGGTAAGGACGGATTGGAATCACATACACACCCAGATTGGGTAAGGACGGACTGGAGTAACATATAAACCCAGATCGGATAAGGACGGACTGGTGTCACGTATATACTCAGACTGGGTAAGGACAGACTGGAATCACATACACACCCAGATTGGGTAAGGACGGACTGGAATCACATACACACCCAGATTGGGTAAGGACGGACTGGAATCACATACACACCCAGATTGGGTAAGGACGGACTGGAATCACATACACACCCAGATTGGGTAAGGACTGACTGGAATCACATACACACCCAGATCGGTTAAGGACAGACTGGAATCACACATAAACCCACATCTGGTAAGGACCAACTGGAATCACATACACACCCAGATCGGGTAAGGACTGACTGGAGTGACACATAATCCCAGACTGTGTAAGGACGGACTGGAGTCACATACACAACCAGATCGGGTAAGGACTGACTGGAGTCACACATAAACCCAGACTGGGTAAGGACGGTCTGGAGTCACATACACACCCAGACTGGGAAAGGACGGACTGGAGTCACATACAAACCCAGACTGGGTAAGGACGGACTGGAATCACATACACACCAAGATCGGGTAAGGACCAACTGGAGTCACGTATATACTCAAACTGAGTAAGGACTGACTGGAATCACATACACACCCAGATCGGGTAAGGACTGACTGAAGTCACAGATAAACCCAGATTGGGTAAGGACGGACTGGAATCACATACACACCCAGATCGGGTAAGGACCGACTGGAGTCACGTATATACTCAGACTGGGTAAGGACGGACTGGAATCACATACACACCCAGACTGGGTAAGGACGGACTGGAGTCACAAATAAACCCAGACTGGCTAAGGATGGACTGGAATCACATACACACCCAGACTGGGTGAGGACGGACTGGAATCACATATAAACCCAGACTGGGTATGGACGGACTGGAATCACACATAAACCCAGATCTGGTAAGGACCGACTGGAATCACATACACACCCAGATCGGTTAAGGACAGACTGGAGTCACGTATATACTCAGTCTGGGTAAGGACTGACTGGAATCACATACACACCTAGATTTGGTAAGGACTGACTGGAGTCACGTATATACTCAGACTGGGTAAGGACTGACTGGAGTCACATACACACCCAGATCGGATAAGGACTGACTGGAGTCACATATAAACCCAGACTGGGTAAGGACCGACTGGAATCACATACACATCCAGATCGGGTAAGGACTGACTGGAGTCACACATAAACCCAGACTGGGTAAGGACGGACTGGAATCACATACACACCCAGACTGGGTAAGGACTGACTGGAATCACATACACACTCAGACTGGGTAAGGACGGACTGGAATCACATACACACTCAGACTGGGTAAGGACGGACTGGAGTCACATATAAACCCAGACTGGGTAAGGACCGACTGGAATCACATACACATCCAGATCGGGTAAGGACTGACTGGAGTCACACATAAACCCAGACTGGGTAAGGACGGACTGGAGTCACATATAGACCCAGATTGGGTAAGGACGGACTGGAGTCACATACACACCCAGACTGGGTAAGGACGGACTCGAGTCACATATAAACCCAGACTGGGTAAGGACGGACTGGAATCACATACAAACCCAGACTGGGTATGGATGGACTGGAATCACCTACACACCCAGATTGTGTAAGGACGGACTGGAGTCACACATAAACACAGACTGGGTAAGGACTGACTGGAATCACATACACACCCAGATCGGGTAAGGACTGACTGGAGTCACGTATATACTCAGACTGGGTAAGGACTGACTGGAATCACACATAAACCCAGACTGGGTATGGACGGACTGGAGTCACATATAGACCCAGATTGGTAAGGACGGACTGGAATCAGATACACACCCAGACTGGGTAAGGACGGACTGGAGTCACATATAAACCCAGACTGGGTAAGGACGGACTGGAATCACATACACACCCAGACTGGGTAAGGACAGACTGGAGTCACATGTAAACACAGACTGGGTAAGGACTGACTGGAATCACATACACACCCTGACTGGGTAAGGACGGACTGGAGTCACACATAAACGCAGACTGGGTAAGGACGGAGTGGAGTCACGTATATACTCAGACTGGGTAAGGACGGACTGGAATCACATACACACCCAGATCGGGTAAGTACGGACTGGAATCACATACACACCCAGATTGGGTAAGGACAGACTGGAATCACATACACACCCAGACTACGTAAGGACGGACTGGAGTCACACATAAACCCAGACTGGGTAAGGACGGAGTGGAATCACATACACACCCAGATCGGGTAAGTACGGACTGGAATCACATACACACCCAGATCGGGTAAGTACGGACTGGAATCACATACACACCCAGATCGGGTAAGGACAGACTGGAATCACACATAAACCCAGATCTGGTAAGGACCAACTGGAATCACATACACACCCAGATCGGTTAAGGACGGACTGGAGTCACGTATATACTCAGACTGGTTAAGTACTGACTGGAATCACATACACTCCCAGATTGGGTAAGGACTGACTGGAGTCACACATAAACCCAGACTGGGTAAGGACGGACTGGAATCACATACACACCCAGATTGGGTAAGGACGGACTGGAATCACATACACACCCAGATTGGATAAGGACGGACTGGAATCACATACACACCCAGATTGGGTAAGGACGGACTGGAATCACATACACACCCAGATTGGGTAAGGACCGACTGGAGTCACGTATATACTCAGACTGGTTAAGTACTGACTGGAATCACATACACACACAGATTGGGTAAGGACTGACTGGAGTCACACATAAACCCAGACTGGGTAAGGACAGACTGGAATCACATACACACCCAGACTGGGTAATGACGGACTGGAATCACATACACACCCAGACTGGGTAAGGACGGACTGGAGTCACATATAAACCCAGACTGGGTAAGCGCCGACTGGAATCACATACACACCCAGATCGGGTAAGGACTGACTGGAGTCACACATAAACCCAGACTGGGTAAGGACGGACTGGAGTCACATACACACTCAGACTGGGCAAGGACGGACTGGAGTCACATACACACCGTGATCGGGTAAGGACGGACTTGAGTCACGTATATACTCAGACTGGGTAAGGACGGACTGGAATCACATACACACCCAGATCGGGTAAGGACGGACTGGAATCACATACACACCCAGATTGGGTAAGGACAGACTGGAGTCACACATAAACCCAGATCGGGTAAGGACGGATTGGAATCACATACACACCCAGATTGGGTAAGGACGGACTGGAGTAACATATAAACCCAGATCGGATAAGGACGGACTGGTGTCACGTATATACTCAGACTGGGTAAGGACAGACTGGAATCACATACACACCCAGATTGGGTAAGGACGGACTGGAATCACATACACACCCAGATTGGGTAAGGACGGACTGGAATCACATACACACCCAGATTGGGTAAGGACGGACTGGAATCACATACACACCCAGATTGGGTAAGGACTGACTGGAATCACATACACACCCAGATCGGTTAAGGACAGACTGGAATCACACATAAACCCAGATCTGGTAAGGACCAACTGGAATCACATACACACCCAGATCGGTTAAGGACGGACTGGAGTCACGTATATACTCAGACTGGTTAAGTACTGACTGGAATCACATACACTCCCAGATTGGGTAAGGACTGACTGGAGTCACACATAAACCCAGACTGGGTAAGGACGGACTGGAATCACATACACACCCAGATTGGGTAAGGACGGACTGGAATCACATACACACCCAGATTGGGTACGGACGGACTGGAATCACATACACACCCAGATTGGGCAAGGACGGACTGGAATCACATACACACCCAGATTGGGTAAGGACCGACTGGAGTCACGTATATACTCAGACTAGTTAAGTACTGACTGGAATCACATACACACCCAGATTGGGTAAGGACTGACTGGAGTCACACATAAACCCAGACTGGGTAAGGACAGACTGGAATCACATACACACCCAGACTGGGTAAGGACGGACTGGAGTCACATATAAACCCAGACTGGGTAAGGACCGACTGGAATCACATACACACCCAGATCGGGTAAGGACTGACTGGAGTCACACATAAACCCAGACTGGGTAAGGACGGACTGGAGTCACATACACACTCAGACTGGGCAAGGACGGACTGGAGTCACATACACACCGTGATCGGGTAAGGACGGACTTGAGTCACGTATATACTCAGACTGGGTAAGGACGGACTGGAATCACATACACACCCAGATTGGGTAAGGACAGACTGGAGTCACACATAAACCCAGATCGGGTAAGGACGGATTGGAATCACATACACACCCAGATTGGGTAAGGACGGACTGGAGTAACATATAAACCCAGATCGGATAAGGACGGACTGGTGTCACGTATATACTCAGACTGGGTAAGGACAGACTGGAATCACATACACACCCAGATTGGGTAAGGACGGACTGGAATCACATACACACCCAGATTGGGTAAGGACGGACTGGAATCACATACACACCCAGATTGGGTAAGGACGGACTGGAATCACATACACACCCAGATTGGGTAAGGACTGACTGGAATCACATACACACCCAGATCGGTTAAGGACAGACTGGAATCACACATAAACCCAGATCTGGTAAGGACCAACTGGAATCACATACACACCCAGATCGGGTAAGGACTGACTGGAGTGACACATAATCCCAGACTGTGTAAGGACGGACTGGAGTCACATACACAACCAGATCGGGTAAGGACTGACTGGAGTCACACATAAACCCAGACTGGGTAAGGACGGTCTGGAGTCACATACACACCCAGACTGGGAAAGGACGGACTGGAGTCACATACAAACCCAGACTGGGTAAGGACGGACTGGAATCACATACACACCAAGATCGGGTAAGGACCAACTGGAGTCACGTATATACTCAAACTGAGTAAGGACTGACTGGAATCACATACACACCCAGATCGGGTAAGGACTGACTGAAGTCACAGATAAACCCAGATTGGGTAAGGACCGACTGGAATCACATACACACGCAGATCGGTTAAGGACGGACTGGAATCACACATAAACCCAGATCTGGTAATGACGGACTGGAGTCACATACACACCCAGACGGGGTAAGGACGGACTGGAATCACATACACACTCAGACTGGGTAAGGACGGACTGGAGTCACATAAAAACCCAGACTGGGTAAGGACGGACTGGAATCACATACACACCCAGATCAGGTAAGGACTGGCTGGAGTCACACATAAACCAATATTGGGTAAGGACGGACTGGAATCACATACACACCCAGATCGGGTAAGGACCGACTGGAGTCACGTATATACTCAGACTGGGTAAGGACGGACTGGAATCACATATAAACCCAGACTGGGTAAGGACGGACTGGAGTCACAAATAAACCCAGACTGGCTAAGGATGGACTGGAATCACATACACACCCAGACTGGGTAAGGACGGACTGGAGTAACATATAAACCCAGATCGGATAAGGACGGACTGGTGTCACGTATATACTCAGACTGGGTAAGGACAGACTGGAATCACATACACACCCAGATTGGGTAAGGACGGACTGGAATCACATACACACCCAGATTGGGTAATGACGGACTGGAATCACATACAGACCCAGATTGGGTAAGGACGGACTGGAATCACATACACATCCAGATTGGGTAAGGACTGACTGGAATCACATACACACCCAGATCGGTTAAGGACAGACTGGAATCACACATAAACCCAGATCTGGTAAGGACCAACTGGAATCACATACACACCCAGATCGGGTAAGGACTGACTGGAGTCACACATAAACCCAGACTGTGTAAGGACGGACTGGAGTCACATACACAACCAGATCGGGTAAGGACTGACTGGAGTCACACATAAACCCAGACTGGGTAAGGACGGTCTGGAGTCACATACACACCCAGACTGGGAAAGGACGGACTGGAGTCACATACAAACCCAGACTGGGTAAGGACGGACTGGAATCACATACACACCAAGATCGGGTAAGGACCAACTGGAGTCACGTATATACTCAAACTGAGTAAGGACTGGCTGGAATCACATACACACCCAGATCGGGTAAGGACTGACTGAAGTCACAGATAAACCCAGATTGGGTAAGGACCGACTGGAATCACATACACACGCAGATCGGTTAAGGACGGACTGGAATCACACATAAACCCAGATCTGGTAAGGACGGACTGGAGTCACATACACACCCAGACGGGGTAAGGACGGACTGGAATCACATACACACTCAGACTGGGTAAGGACGGACTGGAGTCACATAAAAACCCAGACTGGGTAAGGACGGACTGGAATCACATACACACCCAGATCAGGTAAGGACTGGCTGGAGTCACACATAAACCCAGATTGGGTAAGGACGGACTGGAATCACATACACACCCAGATCGGGTAAGGACCGACTGGAGTCACGTATATACTCAGACTGGGTAAGGACGGACTGGAATCACATACACACCCAGACTGGGTAAGGACGGTCTGGAGTCACATATAAACCCAGACTGGGTAAGGACGGACTGGAGTCACAAATAAACCCAGACTGGCTAAGGATGGACTGGAATCACATACACACCCAGACTGGGTGAGGACGGACTGGAATCACATATAAACCCAGACTGGGTATGGACGGACTGGAATCACACATAAACCCAGATCTGGTAAGGACCGACTGGAATCACATACACACCCAGATCGGGTAAGGACAGACTGGAGTCACGTATATACTCAGTCTGGGTAAGGACTGACTGGAATCACACACACACCCAGATTGGGTAAGGACTGACTGGAGTCACGTATATACTCAGACTGGGTAAGGACTGACTGGAGTCACATACACACCCAGATCGGATAAGGACTGACTGGAGTCACATATAAACCCAGACTGGGTAAGGACCGACTGGAATCACATACACATCCAGATCGGGTAAGGACTGACTGGAGTCACACATAAACCCAGACTGGGTAAGGACGGACTGGAATCACATACACACCCAGACTGGGTAAGGACTGACTGGAATCACATACACACTCAGACTGGGTAAGGACGGACTGGAATCACATACACACTCAGACTGGGTAAGGACGGACTGGAGTCACATATAAACCCAGACTGGGTAAGGACCGACTGGAATCACATACACATCCAGATCGGGTAAGGACTGACTGGTATTCACACATAAACCCAGACTGGGTAAGGACGGACTGGAGTCACATATAGACCCAGATTGGGTAAGGACGGACTGGAGTCACATACACACCCAGACTGGGTAAGGACGGACTCGAGTCACATATAAACCCAGACTGGGTAAGGACGGACTGGAATCACATACAAACCCAGACTGGGTATGGATGGACTGGAATCACCTACACACCCAGATTGTGTAAGGACGGACTGGAGTCACACATAAACACAGACTGGGTAAGGACTGACTGGAATCACATACACACCCAGATCGGGTAAGGACTGACTGGAGTCACGTATATACTCAGACTGGGTAAGGACTGACTGGAATCACACATAAACCCAGACTGGGTATGGACGGACTGGAGTCACATATAGACCCATATTGGTAAGCACGGACTGGAATCAGATACACACCCAGACTGGGTAAGGACGGACTGGAGTCACATATAAACCCAGACTGGGTAAGGATGGACTGGAATCACATACACACCCAGACTGGGTAAGGACAGACTGGAGTCACATGTAAACACAGACTGGGTAAGGACTGACTGGAATCACATACACACCCTGACTGGGTAAGGACCAACTGGAGTCACACATAAACGCAGACTGGGTAAGGACGGAGTGGAGTCACGTATATACTCAGACTGGGTAAGGACGGACTGGAATCACATACACACCCAGATCGGGTAAGTACGGACTGGAATCACATACACACCCAGATTGGGTAAGGACAGACTGGAATCACATACACACCCAGACTACGTAAGGACGGACTGGAGTCACACATAAACCCAGACTGGGTAAGGACGGAGTGGAATCACATACACACCCAGATCGGGTAAGTACGGACTGGAATCACATACACACCCAGATCGGGTAAGTACGGACTGGAATCACATACACACCCAGATCGGGTAAGGACTGTCTGGAATCACACATAAACCCAGATCTGGTAAGGACCAACTGGAATCACATACACACCCAGATCGGTTAAGGACGGACTGGAGTCACGTATATACTCAGACTGGTTAAGTACTGACTGGAATCACATACACTCCCAGATTGGGTAAGGACTGACTGGAGTCACACATAAACCCAGACTGGGTAAGGACGGACTGGAATCACATACACACCCAGATTGGGTAAGGACGGACTGGAATCACATACACACCCAGATTGGGTAAGGACGGACATGAATCACATACACACCCAGATTGGGTAAGGACGGACTGGAATCACATACACACCCAGATTGGGTAAGGACCGACTGGAGTCACGTATATACTCAGACTGGTTAAGTACTGACTGGAATCACATACACACACAGATTGGGTAAGGACTGACTGGAGTCACACATAAACCCAGACTGGGTAAGGACAGACTGGAATCACATACACACACAGACTGGGTAAGGACGGACTGGAATCACATACACACCCTGACTGGGTAAGGACGGACTGGAGTCACATATAAACCCAGACTGGGTAAGCGCCGACTGGAATCACATACACACCCAGATCGGGTAAGGACTGACTGGAGTCACACATAAACCCAGACTGGGTAAGGACGGACTGGAGTCACATACACACTCAGACTGGGCAAGGACGGACTGGAGTCACATACACACCGTGATCGGGTAAGGACGGACTTGAGTCACGTATATACTCAGACTGGGTAAGGACGGACTGGAATCACATACACACCCAGATCGGGTAAGGACGGACTGGAATCACATACACACCCAGATTGGGTAAGGACAGACTGGAGTCACACATAAACCCAGATCGGGTAAGGACGGATTGGAATCACATACACACCCAGATTGGGTAAGGACGGACTGGAGTAACATATAAACCCAGATCGGATAAGGACGGACTGGTGTCACATATATACTCAGACTGGGTAAGGACAGACTGGAATCACATACACACCCAGATTGGGTAAGGACGGACTGGAATCACATACACACCCAGATTGGGTAAGGACGGACTGGAATCACATACACACCCAGATTGGGTAAGGACGGACTGGAATCACATACACACCCAGATTGGGTAAGGACTGACTGGAATCACATACACACCCAGATCGGTTAAGGACAGACTGGAATCACACATAAACCCAGATCTGGTAAGGACCAACTGGAATCACATACACACCCAGATCGGTTAAGGACGGACTGGAGTCACGTATATACTCAGACTGGTTAAGTACTGACTGGAATCACATACACTCCCAGATTGGGTAAGGACTGACTGGAGTCACACATAAACCCAGACTGGGTAAGGACGGACTGGAATCACATACACACCCAGATTGGGTAAGGACGGACTGGAATCACATACACACCCAGATTGGGTACGGACGGACTGGAATCACATACACACCCAGATTGGGTAAGGACGGACTGGAATCACATACACACCCAGATTGGGTAAGGACCGACTGGAGTCACGTATATACTCAGACTAGTTAAGTACTGACTGGAATCACATACACACCCAGATTGGGTAAGGACTGACTGGAGTCACACATAAACCCAGACTGGGTAAGGACAGACTGGAATCACATACACACCCAGACTGGGTAAGGACGGACTGGAGTCACATATAAACCCAGACTGGGTAAGGACCGACTGGAATCACATACACACCCAGATCGGGTAAGGACTGACTGGAGTCACACATAAACCCAGACTGGGTAAGGACGGACTGGAGTCACATACACACTCAGACTGGGCAAGGACGAACTGGAGTCACATACACACCGTGATCGGGTAAGGACGGACTTGAGTCACGTATATACTCAGACTGGGTAAGGACGGACTGGAATCACATACACACCCAGATTGGGTAAGGACAGACTGGAGTCACACATAAACCCAGATCGGGTAAGGACGGATTGGAATCACATACACACCCAGATTGGGTAAGGACGGACTGGAGTAACATATAAACCCAGATCGGATAAGGACGGACTGGTGTCACGTATATACTCAGACTGGGTAAGGACAGACTGGAATCACATACACACCCAGATTGGGTAAGGACGGACTGGAATCACATACACACCCAGATTGGGTAAGGACGGACTGGAATCACATACACACCCAGATTGGGTAAGGACGGACTGGAATCACATACACACCCAGATTGGGTAAGGACTGACTGGAATCACATACACACCCAGATCGGTTAAGGACAGACTGGAATCACACATAAACCCAGATCTGGTAAGGACCAACTGGAATCACATACACACCCAGATCGGGTAAGGACTGACTGGAGTCACACATAAACCCAGACTGTGTAAGGACGGACTGGAGTCACATACACAACCAGATCGGGTAAGGACTGACTGGAGTCACACATAAACCCAGACTGGGTAAGGACGGTCTGGAGTCACATACACACCCAGACTGGGAAAGGACGGACTGGAGTCACATACAAACCCAGACTGGGTAAGGACGGACTGGAATCACATACACACCAAGATCGGGTAAGGACCAACTGGAGTCACGTATATACTCAAACTGAGTAAGTACTGACTGGAATCACATACACACCCAGATCGGTTAAGGACTGACTGAAGTCACAGATAAACCCAGATTGGGTAAGGACCGACTGGAATCACATACACACGCAGATCGGTTAAGGACGGACTGGAATCACACATAAACCCAGATCTGGTAAGGACGGACTGGAGTCACATACACACCCAGACGGGGTAAGGACGGACTGGAATCACATACACACTCAGACTGGGTAAGGACGGACTGGAGTCACATAAAAACCCAGACTGAGTAAGGACGGACTGGAATCACATACACACCCAGATCAGGTAAGGACTGGCTGGAGTCACACATAAACCAATATTGGGTAAGGACGGACTGGAATCACATACACACCCAGATCGGGTAAGGACCGACTGGAGTCACGTATATACTCAGACTGGGTAAGGACGGACTGGAATCACATATAAACCCAGACTGGGTAAGGACGGACTGGAGTCACAAATAAACCCAGACTGGCTAAGGATGGACTGGAATCACATACACACCCAGACTGGGTGAGGACGGACTGGAATCACATATAAATCCAGACTGGGTATGGACGGACTGGAATCACACATAAACCCAGATCTGGTAAGGACCGACTGGAATCACATACACACCCAGATCGGGTAAGGACAGACTGGAGTCACGTATATACTCAGTCTGGGTAAGGACTGACTGGAATCACATACACACCCAGATTGGGTAAGGACTGACTGGAGTCACGTATATACTCAGACTGGGTAAGGACTGACTGGAGTCACATACACACCCAGATCGGATAAGGACTGACTGGAGTCACATATAAACCCAGACTGGGTAAGGACCGACTGGAATCACATACACATCCAGATCGGGTAAGGACTGACTGGAGTCACACATAAACCCAGACTGGGTAAGGACGGACTGGAATCACATACACACCCAGACTGGGTAAGGACTGACTGGAATCACATACACACTCAGACTGGGTAAGGACGGACTGGAATCACATACACACTCAGACTGGGTAAGGACGGACTGGAGTCACATATAAACCCAGACTGGGTAAGGACCGACTGGAATCACATACACATCCAGATCGGGTAAGGACTGACTGGAGTCACACATAAACCCAGACTGGGTAAGGACGGACTGGAGTCACATATAGACCCAGATTGGGTAAGGACGGACTGGAGTCACATACACACCCAGACTGGGTAAGGACGGACTGGAGTCACATATAAACCCAGACTGGGTAAGGACGGACTGGAATCACATATAAACCCAGACTGGGTATGGATGGACTGGAATCACCTACACACCCAGATTGTGTAAGGACGGACTGGAGTCACACATAAACACAGACTGGGTAAGGACTGACTGGAATCACATACACACCCAGATCGGGTAAGGACTGACTGGAGTCACGTATATACTCAGACTGGGTAAGGACTGACTGGAATCACACATAAACCCAGACTGGGAATGGACGGACTGGAGTCACATATAGACCCAGATTGGTAAGGACGGACTGGAATCAGATACACACCCAGACTGGGTAAGGACGGACTGGAGTCACATATAAACCCAGACTGGGTAAGGACGGACTGGAATCACATACACACCCAGACTGGGTAAGGACAGACTGGAGTCACATATAAACACAGACTGGGTAAGGACTGACTGGAATCACATACACTCCCAGATTGGGTAAGGACTGACTGGAGTCACACATAAACCCAGACTGGGTAAGGACGGACTGGAATCACATACACACCCAGATTGGGTAAGGACGGACTGGAATCACATACACACCCAGATTGGGTACGGACGGACTGGAATCACATACACACCCAGATTGGGTAAGGACGGACTGGAATCACATACACACCCAGATTGGGTAAGGACCGACTGGAGTCACGTATATACTCAGACTAGTTAAGTACTGACTGGAATCACATACACACCCAGATTGGGTAAGGACTGACTGGAGTCACACATAAACCCAGACTGGGTAAGGACAGACTGGAATCACATACACACCCAGACTGGGTAAGGACGGACTGGAGTCACATATAAACCCAGACTGGGTAAGGACCGACTGGAATCACATACACACCCAGATCGGGTAAGGACTGACTGGAGTCACACATAAACCCAGACTGGGTAAGGACGGACTGGAGTCACATACACACTCAGACTGGGCAAGGACGAACTGGAGTCACATACACACCGTGATCGGGTAAGGACGGACTTGAGTCACGTATATACTCAGACTGGGTAAGGACGGACTGGAATCACATACACACCCAGATTGGGTAAGGACAGACTGGAGTCACACATAAACCCAGATCGGGTAAGGACGGATTGGAATCACATACACACCCAGATTGGGTAAGGACGGACTGGAGTAACATATAAACCCAGATCGGATAAGGACGGACTGGTGTCACGTATATACTCAGACTGGGTAAGGACAGACTGGAATCACATACACACCCAGATTGGGTAAGGACGGACTGGAATCACATACACACCCAGATTGGGTAAGGACGGACTGGAATCACATACACACCCAGATTGGGTAAGGACGGACTGGAATCACATACACACCCAGATCGGTTAAGGACAGACTGGAATCACACATAAACCCAGATCTGGTAAGGACCAACTGGAATCACATACACACCCAGATCGGGTAAGGACTGACTGGAGTCACACATAAACCCAGACTGTGTAAGGACGGACTGGAGTCACATACACAACCAGATCGGGTAAGGACTGACTGGAGTCACACATAAACCCAGACTGGGTAAGGACGGTCTGGAGTCACATACACACCCAGACTGGGAAAGGACGGACTGGAGTCACATACAAACCCAGACTGGGTAAGGACGGACTGGAATCACATACACACCAAGATCGGGTAAGGACCAACTGGAGTCACGTATATACTCAAACTGAGTAAGGACTGACTGGAATCACATACACACCCAGATCGGTTAAGGACTGACTGAAGTCACAGATAAACCCAGATTGGGTAAGGACCGACTGGAATCACATACACACGCAGATCGGTTAAGGACGGACTGGAATCACACATAAACCCAGATCTGGTAAGGACGGACTGGAGTCACATACACACCCAGACGGGGTAAGGACGGACTGGAATCACATACACACTCAGACTGGGTAAGGACGGACTGGAGTCACATAAAAACCCAGACTGAGTAAGGACGGACTGGAATCACATACACACCCAGATCAGGTAAGGACTGGCTGGAGTCACACATAAACCAATATTGGGTAAGGACGGACTGGAATCACATACACACCCAGATCGGGTAAGGACCGACTGGAGTCACGTATATACTCAGACTGGGTAAGGACGGACTGGAATCACATATAAACCCAGACTGGGTAAGGACGGACTGGAGTCACAAATAAACCCAGACTGGCTAAGGATGGACTGGAATCACATACACACCCAGACTGGGTGAGGACGGACTGGAATCACATATAAATCCAGACTGGGTATGGACGGACTGGAATCACACATAAACCCAGATCTGGTAAGGACCGACTGGAATCACATACACACCCAGATCGGGTAAGGACAGACTGGAGTCACGTATATACTCAGTCTGGGTAAGGACTGACTGGAATCACATACACACCCAGATTGGGTAAGGACTGACTGGAGTCACGTATATACTCAGACTGGGTAAGGACTGACTGGAGTCACATACACACCCAGATCGGATAAGGACTGACTGGAGTCACATATAAACCCAGACTGGGTAAGGACCGACTGGAATCACATACACATCCAGATCGGGTAAGGACTGACTGGAGTCACACATAAACCCAGACTGGGTAAGGACGGACTGGAATCACATACACACCCAGACTGGGTAAGGACTGACTGGAATCACATACACACTCAGACTGGGTAAGGACGGACTGGAATCACATACACACTCAGACTGGGTAAGGACGGACTGGAGTCACATATAAACCCAGACTGGGTAAGGACCGACTGGAATCACATACACATCCAGATCGGGTAAGGACTGACTGGAGTCACACATAAACCCAGACTGGGTAAGGACGGACTGGAGTCACATATAGACCCAGATTGGGTAAGGACGGACTGGAGTCACATACACACCCAGACTGGGTAAGGACGGACTGGAGTCACATATAAACCCAGACTGGGTAAGGACGGACTGGAATCACATATAAACCCAGACTGGGTATGGATGGACTGGAATCACCTACACACCCAGATTGTGTAAGGACGGACTGGAGTCACACATAAACACAGACTGGGTAAGGACTGACTGGAATCACATACACACCCAGATCGGGTAAGGACTGACTGGAGTCACGTATATACTCAGACTGGGTAAGGACTGACTGGAATCACACATAAACCCAGACTGGGTATGGACGGACTGGAGTCACATATAGACCCAGATTGGTAAGGACGGACTGGAATCAGATACACACCCAGACTGGGTAAGGACGGACTGGAGTCACATATAAACCCAGACTGGGTAAGGACGGACTGGAATCACATACACACCCAGACTGGGTAAGGACAGACTGGAGTCACATATAAACACAGACTGGGTAAGGACTGACTGGAATCACATACACTCCCAGATTGGGTAAGGACTGACTGGAGTCACACATAAACCCAGACTGGGTAAGGACGGACTGGAATCACATACACACCCAGATTGGGTAAGGACGGACTGGAATCACATACACACCCAGATTGGGTAAGGAAGGACTGGAATCACATACACACCCAGATTGGGTAAGGACGGACTGGAATCACATACACACCCAGATTGGGTAAGGACCGACTGGAGTCACGTATATACTCAGACTGGTTAAGTACTGACTGGAATCACATACACACACAGATTGGGTAAGGACTGACTGGAGTCACACATAAACCCAGACTGGGTAAGGACAGACTGGAATCACATACACACCCAGACTGGGTAAGGACGGACTGGAATCACATACACACCCAGACTGGGTAAGGACGGACTGGAGTCACATATAAACCCAGACTGGGTAAGCGCCGACTGGAATCACATACACACCCAGATCGGGTAAGGACTGACTGGAGTCACACATAAACCCAGACTGGGTAAGGACGGACTGGAGTCACATACACACTCAGACTGGGCAAGGACGGACTGGAGTCACATACACACCGTGATCGGGTAAGGACGGACTTGAGTCACGTATATACTCAGACTGGGTAAGGACGGACTGGAATCACATACACACCCAGATCGGGTAAGGACGGACTGGAATCACATACACACCCAGATTGGGTAAGGACAGACTGGAGTCACACATAAACCCAGATCGGGTAAGGACGGATTGGAATCACATACACACCCAGATTGGGTAAGGACGGACTGGAGTAACATATAAACCCAGATCGGATAAGGACGGACTGGTGTCACATATATACTCAGACTGGGTAAGGACAGACTGGAATCACATACACACCCAGATTGGGTAAGGACGGACTGGAATCACATACACACCCAGATTGGGTAAGGACGGACTGGAATCACATACACACCCAGATTGGGTAAGGACGGACTGGAATCACATACACACCCAGATTGGGTAAGGACTGACTGGAATCACATACACACCCAGATCGGTTAAGGACAGACTGGAATCACACATAAACCCAGATCTGGTAAGGACCAACTGGAATCACATACACACCCAGATCGGTTAAGGACGGACTGGAGTCACGTATATACTCAGACTGGTTAAGTACTGACTGGAATCACATACACTCCCAGATTGGGTAAGGACTGACTGGAGTCACACATAAACCCAGACTGGGTAAGGACGGACTGGAATCACATACACACCCAGATTGGGTAAGGACGGACTGGAATCACATACACACCCAGATTGGGTACGGACGGACTGGAATCACATACACACCCAGATTGGGTAAGGACGGACTGGAATCACATACACACCCAGATTGGGTAAGGACCGACTGGAGTCACGTATATACTCAGACTAGTTAAGTACTGACTGGAATCACATACACACCCAGATTGGGTAAGGACTGACTGGAGTCACACATAAACCCAGACTGGGTAAGGACAGACTGGAATCACATACACACCCAGACTGGGTAAGGACGGACTGGAGTCACATATAAACCCAGACTGGGTAAGGACCGACTGGAATCACATACACACCCAGATCGGGTAAGGACTGACTGGAGTCACACATAAACCCAGACTGGGTAAGGACGGACTGGAGTCACATACACACTCAGACTGGGCAAGGACGAACTGGAGTCACATACACACCGTGATCGGGTAAGGACGGACTTGAGTCACGTATATACTCAGACTGGGTAAGGACGGACTGGAATCACATACACACCCAGATTGGGTAAGGACAGACTGGAGTCACACATAAACCCAGATCGGGTAAGGACGGATTGGAATCACATACACACCCAGATTGGGTAAGGACGGACTGGAGTAACATATAAACCCAGATCGGATAAGGACGGACTGGTGTCACGTATATACTCAGACTGGGTAAGGACAGACTGGAATCACATACACACCCAGATTGGGTAAGGACGGACTGGAATCACATACACACCCAGATTGGGTAAGGACGGACTGGAATCACATACACACCCAGATTGGGTAAGGACGGACTGGAATCACATACACACCCAGATTGGGTAAGGACTGACTGGAATCACATACACACCCAGATCGGTTAAGGACAGACTGGAATCACACATAAACCCAGATCTGGTAAGGACCAACTGGAATCACATACACACCCAGATCGGGTAAGGACTGACTGGAGTCACACATAAACCCAGACTGTGTAAGGACGGACTGGAGTCACATACACAACCAGATCGGGTAAGGACTGACTGGAGTCACACATAAACCCAGACTGGGTAAGGACGGTCTGGAGTCACATACACACCCAGACTGGGAAAGGACGGACTGGAGTCACATACAAACCCAGACTGGGTAAGGACGGACTGGAATCACATACACACCAAGATCGGGTAAGGACCAACTGGAGTCACGTATATACTCAAACTGAGTAAGGACTGACTGGAATCACATACACACCCAGATCGGGTAAGGACTGACTGAAGTCACAGATAAACCCAGATTGGGTAAGGACCGACTGGAATCACATACACACGCAGATCGGTTAAGGACGGACTGGAATCACACATAAACCCAGATCTGGTAAGGACGGACTGGAGTCACATACACACCCAGACGGGGTAAGGACGGACTGGAATCACATACACACTCAGACTGGGTAAGGACGGACTGGAGTCACATAAAAACCCAGACTGAGTAAGGACGGACTGGAATCACATACACACCCAGATCAGGTAAGGACTGGCTGGAGTCACACATAAACCAATATTGGGTAAGGACGGACTGGAATCACATACACACCCAGATCGGGTAAGGACCGACTGGAGTCACGTATATACTCAGACTGGGTAAGGACGGACTGGAATCACATATAAACCCAGACTGGGTAAGGACGGACTGGAGTCACAAATAAACCCAGACTGGCTAAGGATGGACTGGAATCACATACACACCCAGACTGGGTAAGGACGGACTGGAATCACATATAAACCCAGACTGGGTATGGACGGACTGGAATCACACATAAACCCAGATCTGGTAAGGACCGACTGGAATCACATACACACCCAGATCGGGTAAGGACAGACTGGAGTCACGTATATACTCAGTCTGGGTAAGGACTGACTGGAATCACATACACACCCAGATTGGGTAAGGACTGACTGGAGTCACGTATATACTCAGACTGGGTAAGGACTGACTGGAGTCACATACACACCCAGATCGGATAAGGACTGACTGGAGTCACATATAAACCCAGACTGGGTAAGGACCGACTGGAATCACATACACATCCAGATCGGGTAAGGACTGACTGGAGTCACACATAAACCCAGACTGGGTAAGGACGGACTGGAATCACATACACACCCAGACTGGGTAAGGACTGACTGGAATCACATACACACTCAGACTGGGTAAGGACGGACTGGAATCACATACACACTCAGACTGGGTAAGGACGGACTGGAGTCACATATAAACCCAGACTGGGTAAGGACCGACTGGAATCACATACACATCCAGATCGGGTAAAGACTGACTGGAGTCACACATAAACCCAGACTGGGTAAGGACGGACTGGAGTCACATATAGACCCAGATTGGGTAAGGACGGACTGGAGTCACATACACACCCAGACTGGGTAAGGATGGACTGGAGTCACATATAAACCCAGACTGGGTAAGGACGGACTGGAATCAGATATAAACCCAGACTGGGTATGGATGGACTGGAATCACCTACACACCCAGATTGTGTAAGGACGGACTGGAGTCACACATAAACACAGACTGGGTAAGGACTGACTGGAATCACATACACACCCAGATCGGGTAAGGACTGACTGGAGTCACGTATATACTCAGACTGGGTAAGGACTGACTGGAATCACACATAAACCCAGACTGGGTATGGACGGACTGGAGTCACAGATAGACCCAGATTGGTAAGGACAGACTGGAATCAGATACACACCCAGACTGGGTAAGGACGGACTGGAGTCACATATAAACCCAGACTGGGTAAGGACGGACTGGAATCACATACACACCCAGACTGGGTAAGGACAGACTGGAGTCACATATAAACACAGACTGGGTAAGGACTGACTGGAATCACATACACACCCTGACTGGGTAAGGACGGACTGGAGTCACACATAAACGCAGACTGGGTATGGACGGACTGGAATCACACATAAACCCAGATCTGGTAAGGACCGACTGGAATCACATACACACCCAGATTGGGTAAGGACGGACTGGAATCACATACACACCCAGATTGGGTAAGGACGGACTGGAATCACATACACACCCAGATTGGGTAAGGACGGACTGGAATCACATACACACCCAGATTGGGTAAGGACCGACTGGAGTCACGTATATACTCAGACTGGTTAAGTACTGACTGGAATCACATACACACACAGATTGGGTAAGGACTGACTGGAGTCACACATAAACCCAGACTGGGTAAGGACGGACTGGAATCACATACAGACCCAGACTGGGTAAGGACGGACTGGAGTCACATATAAACCCAGACTGGGTAAGGACCGACTGGAATCACATACACACCCAGATCGGGTAAGGACTGACTGGAGTCACACATAAACACAGACTGGGTAAGGACGGACTGGAGTCACATACACACTCAGACTGGGCAAGGACGGACTGGAGTCACATACACACCGTGATCGGGTAAGAACGGACTTGAGTCACGTATATACTCAGACTGGGTAAGGACGGACTGGAATCACATACACACCCAGATCGGGTAAGGACGGACTGGAATCACATACACACCCAGATTGGGTAAGGACAGACTGGAGTCACACATAAACCCAGATCGGGTAAGGACGGATTGGAATCACATACACACCCAGATTGGGTAAGGACGGACTGGAGTAACATATAAACCCAGATCGGATAAGGACGGACTGGTGTCACGTATATACTCAGACTGGGTAAGGACAGACTGGAATCACATACACACCCAGATTGGGTAAGGACGGACTGGAATCACATACAAACCCAGATTGGGTAAGGACGGACTGGAATCACATACACACCCAGATTGGGTAAGGACGGACTGGAATCACATACACACCCAGATTGGGTAAGGACTGACTGGAATCACATACACACCCAGATCGGTTAAGGACAGACTGGAATCACACATAAACCCAGATCTGGTAAGGACCAACTGGAATCACATACACACCCAGATCGGTTAAGGACGGACTGGAGTCACGTATATACTCAGACTGGTTAAGTACTGACTGGAATCACATACACTCCCAGATTGGGTAAGGACTGACTGGAGTCACACATAAACTCGGACTGGGTAAGGACGGACTGGAATCACATACACACCCAGATTGGGTAAGGACGGACTGGAATCACATACACACCCAGATTGGGTACGGACGGACTGGAATCACATACACACCCAGATTGGGTAAGGACGGACTGGAATCACATACACACCCAGATTGGGTAAGGACCGACTGGAGTCACGTATATACTCAGACTGGTTAAGTACTGACTGGAATCACATACACACCCAGATTGGGTAAGGACTGACTGGAGTCACACATAAACCCAGACTGGGTAAGGACAGACTGGAATCACATACACACCCAGATCGGGTAAGGACTGACTGGAGTCACACATAAACACAGACTGGGTAAGGACGGACTGGAGTCACATACACACTCAGACTGGGCAAGGACGGACTGGAGTCACATACACACCGTGATCGGGTAAGAACGGACTTGAGTCACGTATATACTCAGACTGGGTAAGGACGGACTGGAATCACATACACACCCAGATCGGGTAAGGACGGACTGGAATCACATACACACCCAGATTGGGTAAGGACAGACTGGAGTCACACATAAACCCAGATCGGGTAAGGACGGATTGGAATCACATACACACCCAGATTGGGTAAGGACGGACTGGAGTAACATATAAACCCAGATCGGATAAGGACGGACTGGTGTCACGTATATACTCAGACTGGGTAAGGACAGACTGGAATCACATACACACCCAGATTGGGTAAGGACGGACTGGAATCACATACAAACCCAGATTGGGTAAGGACGGACTGGAATCACATACACACCCAGATTGGGTAAGGACGGACTGGAATCACATACACACCCAGATTGGGTAAGGACTGACTGGAATCACATACACACCCAGATCGGTTAAGGACAGACTGGAATCACACATAAACCCAGATCTGGTAAGGACCAACTGGAATCACATACACACCCAGATCGGTTAAGGACGGACTGGAGTCACGTATATACTCAGACTGGTTAAGTACTGACTGGAATCACATACACTCCCAGATTGGGTAAGGACTGACTGGAGTCACACATAAACTCGGACTGGGTAAGGACGGACTGGAATCACATACACACCCAGATTGGGTAAGGACGGACTGGAATCACATACACACCCAGATTGGGTACGGACGGACTGGAATCACATACACACCCAGATTGGGTAAGGACGGACTGGAATCACATACACACCCAGATTGGGTAAGGACCGACTGGAGTCACGTATATACTCAGACTGGTTAAGTACTGACTGGAATCACATACACACCCAGATTGGGTAAGGACTGACTGGAGTCACACATAAACCCAGACTGGGTAAGGACAGACTGGAATCACATACACACCCAGACTGGGTAAGGACGGACTGGAGTCACATATAAATCCAGACTGGGTAAGGACCGACTGGAATCACATACACACCCAGATCGGGTAAGGACTGACTGGAGTCACACATAAACCCAGACTGGGCAAGGACGGACTGGAGTCACATACACACCGTGATCGGGTAAGGACGGACTTGAGTCACGTATATACTCAGACTGGGTAAGGACGGACTGGAATCACATACACACCCAGATTGGGTAAGGACGGACTGGAATCACATACACACCCAGATCGGGTAAGGACGGACTGGAATCACATACACACCCAGATTGGGTAAGGACCGACTGGAGTCAGGTATATACTCAGACTGGTTAAGTACTGACTGGAATCACATACACACCCAGATTGGGTAAGGACTGACTGGAGTCACACATAAACCCAGACTGGGTAAGGACGGACTGGAATCACATACCCACCCAGACTGGGTAAGGACAGACTGGAATCACATACACACCCAGATTGGGTAAGGACGGACTGGAATCACATACACACCCAGACTGGGTAAGGACGGACTGGAGTCACATATAAACCCAGACTGGGTAAGGACCGACTGGAATCACATACACACCCAGATCGGGTAAGGACTGACTGGAGTCACACATAAACCCAGACTGGGTAAGGACGGACTGGAGTCACATACACACTCAGACTGGGCAAGGACGGACTGGAGTCACATACACACCGTGATCGGGTAAGGACGGACTTGAGTCACGTATATACTCAGACTGGGTAAGGACGGACTGGAATCACATACACACCCAGATCGGGTAAGGACGGACTGGAATCACATACACACCCAGATTGGGTAAGGACAGACTGGAGTCACACATAAACCCAGATCGGGTAAGGACGGATTGGAATCACATACACACCCAGATTGGGTAAGGACGGACTGGAGTAACATATAAACCCAGATCGGATAAGGACGGACTGGTGTCACGTATATACTCAGACTGGGTAAGGACGGACTGGAATCACATACACACCCAGATTGGGTAAGGACGGACTGGAATCACATACACACCCAGATTGGGTAAGGACGGACTGGAATCACATACACACCCAGATTGGGTAAGGACGGACTGGAATCACATACACACCCAGATTGGGTAAGGACTGACTGGAATCACATACACACCCAGATCGGTTAAGGACGGACTGGAGTCACGTATATACTCAGACTGGTTAAGTACTGACTGGAATCACATACACACCCAGATCGGGTAAGGACTGACTGGAGTCACACATAAACCCAAACTGGGTAAGGACGGACTGGAGTCACATACACACCCAGATCGGGTAAGGACTGTCTGGAGTCACACATAAACCCAGACTGGGTAAGGACGGACTGGAGTCACACATAAACCCAAACTGGGTAAGGACGGACTGGAATCACATACACTCCCAGATCGGGTAAGGACTGACTGGAGTCACACATAAACCCAGATTGGGTAAGGACTGACTGGAATCACATACACACCCAGATCGGTTAAGGACAGACTGGAATCACACATAAACCCAGATCTGGTAAGGACCGACTGGAATCACATACACACCCAGATCGGGTAAGGACTGACTGGAGTCACACATAAACCCAGACTGTGTAAGGACGGACTGGAGTCACATACACAACCAGATCGGGTAAGGACTGACTGGAGTCACACATAAACCCAGACTGGGTAAGGACGGTCTGGAGTCACATACACACCCAGACTGGGAAAGGACGGACTGGAGTCACATACAAACCCAGACTGGGTAAGGACGGACTGGAATCACATACACACCAAGATCGGGTAAGGACCAACTGGAGTCACGTATATACTCAAACTGAGTAAGGACTGACTGGAATCACATACACACCCAGATCGGGTAAGGACTGACTGAAGTCACAGATAAACCCAGATTGGGTAAGGACCGACTGGAATCACATACACACGCAGATCGGTTAAGGACGGACTGGAATCACACATAAACCCAGATCTGGTAAGGACGGACTGGAGTCACATACACACCCAGACGGGGTAAGGACGGACTGGAATCACATACACACTCAGACTGGGTAAGGACGGACTGGAGTCACATAAAAACCCAGACTGAGTAAGGACGGACTGGAATCACATACACACCCAGATCAGGTAAGGACTGGCTGGAGTCACACATAAACCAATATTGGGTAAGGACGGACTGGAATCACATACACACCCAGATCGGGTAAGGACCGACTGGAGTCACGTATATACTCAGACTGGGTAAGGACGGACTGGAATCACATATAAACCCAGACTGGGTAAGGACGGACTGGAGTCACAAATAAACCCAGACTGGCTAAGGATGGACTGGAATCACATACACACCCAGACTGGGTGAGGACGGACTGGAATCACATATAAACCCAGACTGGGTATGGACGGACTGGAATCACACATAAACCCAGATCTGGTAAGGACCGACTGGAATCACATACACACCCAGATCGGGTAAGGACAGACTGGAGTCACGTATATACTCAGTCTGGGTAAGGACTGACTGGAATCACATACACACCCAGATTGGGTAAGGACTGACTGGAGTCACGTATATACTCAGACTGGGTAAGGACTGACTGGAGTCACATACACACCCAGATCGGATAAGGACTGACTGGAGTCACATATAAACCCAGACTGGGTAAGGACCGACTGGAATCACATGCACATCCAGATCGGGTAAGGACTGACTGGAGTCACACATAAACCCAGACTGGGTAAGGACGGACTGGAATCACATACACACCCAGACTGGGTAAGGACTGACTGGAATCACATACACACTCAGACTGGGTAAGGACGGACTGGAATCACATACACACTCAGACTGGGTAAGGACGGACTGGAGTCACATATAAACCCAGACTGGGTAAGGACCGACTGGAATCACATACACATCCAGATCGGGTAAAGACTGACTGGAGTCACACATAAACCCAGACTGGGTAAGGACGGACTGGAGTCACATATAGACCCAGATTGGGTAAGGACGGACTGGAGTCACATACACACCCAGACTGGGTAAGGATGGACTGGAGTCACATATAAACCCAGACTGGGTAAGGACGGACTGGAATCACATATAAACCCAGACTGGGTATGGATGGACTGGAATCACCTACACACCCAGATTGTGTAAGGACGGACTGGAGTCACACATAAACACAGACTGGGTAAGGACTGACTGGAATCACATACACACCCAGATCGGGTAAGGACTGACTGGAGTCACGTATATACTCAGACTGGGTAAGGACTGACTGGAATCACACATAAACCCAGACTGGGTATGGACGGACTGGAGTCACATATAGACCCAGATTGGTAAGGACGGACTGGAATCAGATACACACCCAGACTGGGTAAGGACGGACTGGAGTCACATATAAACCCAGACTGGGTAAGGACGGACTGGAATCACATACACACCCAGACTGGGTAAGGACAGACTGGAGTCACATATAAACACAGACTGGGTAAGGACTGACTGGAATCACATACACACCCTGACTGGGTAAGGACGGACTGGAGTCACACATAAACGCAGACTGGGTATGGACGGACTGGAATCACACATAAACCCAGATCTGGTAAGGACCGACTGGAATCACATACACACCCAGATTGGGTAAGGACGGACTGGAATCACATACACACCCAGATTGGGTAAGGACGGACTGGAATCACATACACACCCAGATTGGGTAAGGACGGACTGGAATCACATACACACCCAGATTGGGTAAGGACCGACTGGAGTCACGTATATACTCAGACTGGTTAAGTACTGACTGGAATCACATACACACACAGATTGGGTAAGGACTGACTGGAGTCACACATAAACCCAGACTGGGTAAGGACGGACTGGAATCACATACAGACCCAGACTGGGTAAGGACGGACTGGAGTCACATATAAACCCAGACTGGGTAAGGACCGACTGGAATCACATACACACCCAGATCGGGTAAGGACTGACTGGAGTCACACATAAACACAGACTGGGTAAGGACGGACTGGAGTCACATACACACTCAGACTGGGCAAGGACGGACTGGAGTCACATACACACCGTGATCGGGTAAGGACGGACTTGAGTCACGTATATACTCAGACTGGGTAAGGACGGACTGGAATCACATACACACCCAGATCGGGTAAGGACGGACTGGAATCACATACACACCCAGATTGGGTAAGGACAGACTGGAGTCACACAAAAACCCAGATCGGGTAAGGACGGATTGGAATCACATACACACCCAGATTGGGTAAGGACGGACTGGAGTAACATATAAACCCAGATCGGATAAGGACGGACTGGTGTCACGTATATACTCAGACTGGGTAAGGACAGACTGGAATCACATACACACCCAGATTGGGTAAGGACGGACTGGAATCACATACAAACCCAGATTGGGTAAGGACGGACTGGAATCACATACACACCCAGATTGGGTAAGGACGGACTGGAATCACATACACACCCAGATTGGGTAAGGACTGACTGGAATCACATACACACCCAGATCGGTTAAGGACAGACTGGAATCACACATAAACCCAGATCTGGTAAGGACCAACTGGAATCACATACACACCCAGATCGGTTAAGGACGGACTGGAGTCACGTATATACTCAGACTGGTTAAGTACTGACTGGAATCACATACACTCCCAGATTGGGTAAGGACTGACTGGAGTCACATACACACCCAGATCGGTTAAGGACGGACTGGAGTCACGTATATACTCAGACTGGTTAAGTACTGACTGGAATCACATACACACCCAGATCGGGTAAGGACTGACTGGAGTCACACATAAACCCAAACTGGGTAAGGACGGACTGGAGTCACATACACACCCAGATCGGGTAAGGACTGTCTGGAGTCACACATAAACCCAGACTGGGTAAGGACGGACTGGAGTCACACATAAACCCAAACTGGGTAAGGACGGACTGGAATCACATACACTCCCAGATCGGGTAAGGACTGACTGGAGTCACACATAAACCCAGATTGGGTAAGGACTGACTGGAATCACATACACACCCAGATCGGTTAAGGACAGACTGGAATCACACATAAACCCAGATCTGGTAAGGACCGACTGGAATCACATACACACCCAGATCGGGTAAGGACTGACTGGAGTCACACATAAACCCAGACTGTGTAAGGACGGACTGGAGTCACATACACAACCAGATCGGGTAAGGACTGACTGGAGTCACACATAAACCCAGACTGGGTAAGGACGGTCTGGAGTCACATACACACCCAGACTGGGAAAGGACGGACTGGAGTCACATACAAACCCAGACTGGGTAAGGACGGACTGGAATCACATACACACCAAGATCGGGTAAGGACCAACTGGAGTCACGTATATACTCAAACTGAGTAAGGACTGACTGGAATCACATACACACCCAGATCGGGTAAGGACTGACTGAAGTCACAGATAAACCCAGATTGGGTAAGGACCGACTGGAATCACATACACACGCAGATCGGTTAAGGACGGACTGGAATCACACATAAACCCAGATCTGGTAAGGACGGACTGGAGTCACATACACACCCAGACGGGGTAAGGACGGACTGGAATCACATACACACTCAGACTGGGTAAGGACGGACTGGAGTCACATAAAAACCCAGACTGAGTAAGGACGGACTGGAATCACATACACACCCAGATCAGGTAAGGACTGGCTGGAGTCACACATAAACCAATATTGGGTAAGGACGGACTGGAATCACATACACACCCAGATCGGGTAAGGACCGACTGGAGTCACGTATATACTCAGACTGGGTAAGGACGGACTGGAATCACATATAAACCCAGACTGGGTAAGGACGGACTGGAGTCACAAATAAACCCAGACTGGCTAAGGATGGACTGGAATCACATACACACCCAGACTGGGTGAGGACGGACTGGAATCACATATAAACCCAGACTGGGTATGGACGGACTGGAATCACACATAAACCCAGATCTGGTAAGGACCGACTGGAATCACATACACACCCAGATCGGGTAAGGACAGACTGGAGTCACGTATATACTCAGTCTGGGTAAGGACTGACTGGAATCACATACACACCCAGATTGGGTAAGGACTGACTGGAGTCACGTATATACTCAGACTGGGTAAGGACTGACTGGAGTCACATACACACCCAGATCGGATAAGGACTGACTGGAGTCACATATAAACCCAGACTGGGTAAGGACCGACTGGAATCACATACACATCCAGATCGGGTAAGGACTGACTGGAGTCACACATAAACCCAGACTGGGTAAGGACGGACTGGAATCACATACACACCCAGACTGGGTAAGGACTGACTGGAATCACATACACACTCAGACTGGGTAAGGACGGACTGGAATCACATACACACTCAGACTGGGTAAGGACGGACTGGAGTCACATATAAACCCAGACTGGGTAAGGACCGACTGGAATCACATACACATCCAGATCGGGTAAAGACTGACTGGAGTCACACATAAACCCAGACTGGGTAAGGACGGACTGGAGTCACATATAGACCCAGATTGGGTAAGGACGGACTGGAGTCACATACACACCCAGACTGGGTAAGGATGGACTGGAGTCACATATAAACCCAGACTGGGTAAGGACGGACTGGAATCACATATAAACCCAGACTGGGTATGGATGGACTGGAATCACCTACACACCCAGATTGTGTAAGGACGGACTGGAGTCACACATAAACACAGACTGGGTAAGGACTGACTGGAATCACATACACACCCAGATCGGGTAAGGACTGACTGGAGTCACGTATATACTCAGACTGGGTAAGGACTGACTGGAATCACACATAAACCCAGACTGGGTATGGACGGACTGGAGTCACATATAGACCCAGATTGGTAAGGACGGACTGGAATCAGATACACACCCAGACTGGGTAAGGACGGACTGGAGTCACATATAAACCCAGACTGGGTAAGGACGGACTGGAATCACATACACACCCAGACTGGGTAAGGACAGACTGGAGTCACATATAAACACAGACTGGGTAAGGACTGACTGGAATCACATACACACCCTGACTGGGTAAGGACGGACTGGAGTCACACATAAACGCAGACTGGGTATGGACGGACTGGAATCACACATAAACCCAGATCTGGTAAGGACCGACTGGAATCACATACACACCCAGATTGGGTAAGGACGGACTGGAATCACATACACACCCAGATTGGGTAAGGACGGACTGGAATCACATACACACCCAGATTGGGTAAGGACGGACTGGAATCACATACACACCCAGATTGGGTAAGGACCGACTGGAGTCACGTATATACTCAGACTGGTTAAGTACTGACTGGAATCACATACACACACAGATTGGGTAAGGACTGACTGGAGTCACACATAAACCCAGACTGGGTAAGGACGGACTGGAATCACATACAGACCCAGACTGGGTAAGGACGGACTGGAGTCACATATAAACCCAGACTGGGTAAGGACCGACTGGAATCACATACACACCCAGATCGGGTAAGGACTGACTGGAGTCACACATAAACACAGACTGGGTAAGGACGGACTGGAGTCACATACACACTCAGACTGGGCAAGGACGGACTGGAGTCACATACACACCGTGATCGGGTAAGGACGGACTTGAGTCACGTATATACTCAGACTGGGTAAGGACGGACTGGAATCACATACACACCCAGATCGGGTAAGGACGGACTGGAATCACATACACACCCAGATTGGGTAAGGACAGACTGGAGTCACACATAAACCCAGATCGGGTAAGGACGGATTGGAATCACATACACACCCAGATTGGGTAAGGACGGACTGGAGTAACATATAAACCCAGATCGGATAAGGACGGACTGGTGTCACGTATATACTCAGACTGGGTAAGGACAGACTGGAATCACATACACACCCAGATTGGGTAAGGACGGACTGGAATCACATACAAACCCAGATTGGGTAAGGACGGACTGGAATCACATACACACCCAGATTGGGTAAGGACGGACTGGAATCACATACACACCCAGATTGGGTAAGGACTGACTGGAATCACATACACACCCAGATCGGTTAAGGACAGACTGGAATCACACATAAACCCAGATCTGGTAAGGACCAACTGGAATCACATACACACCCAGATCGGTTAAGGACGGACTGGAGTCACGTATATACTCAGACTGGTTAAGTACTGACTGGAATCACATACACTCCCAGATTGGGTAAGGACTGACTGGAGTCACACATAAACTCGGACTGGGTAAGGACGGACTGGAATCACATACACACCCAGATTGGGTAAGGACGGACTGGAATCACATACACACCCAGATTGGGTACGGACGGACTGGAATCACATACACACCCAGATTGGGTAAGGACGGACTGGAATCACATACACACCCAGATTGGGTAAGGACCGACTGGAGTCACGTATATACTCAGACTGGTTAAGTACTGACTGGAATCACATACACACCCAGATTGGGTAAGGACTGACTGGAGTCACACATAAACCCAGACTGGGTAAGGACAGACTGGAATCACATACACACCCAGACTGGGTAAGGACGGACTGGAGTCACATATAAATCCAGACTGGGTAAGGACCGACTGGAATCACATACACACCCAGATCGGGTAAGGACTGACTGGAGTCACACATAAACCCAGACTGGGCAAGGACGGACTGGAGTCACATACACACCGTGATCGGGTAAGGACGGACTTGAGTCACGTATATACTCAGACTGGGTAAGGACGGACTGGAATCACATACACACCCAGATTGGGTAAGGACGGACTGGAATCACATACACACCCAGATCGGGTAAGGACGGACTGGAATCACATACACACCCAGATTGGGTAAGGACCGACTGGAGTCACGTATATACTCAGACTGGTTAAGTACTGACTGGAATCACATACACACCCAGATTGGGTAAGGACTGACTGGAGTCACACATAAACCCAGACTGGGTAAGGACGGACTGGAATCACATACCCACCCAGACTGGGTAAGGACAGACTGGAATCACATACACACCCAGATTGGGTAAGGACGGACTGGAATCACATACACACCCAGACTGGGTAAGGACGGACTGGAGTCACATATAAACCCAGACTGGGTAAGGACCGACTGGAATCACATACACACCCAGATCGGGTAAGGACTGACTGGAGTCACACATAAACCCAGACTGGGTAAGGACGGACTGGAGTCACATACACACTCAGACTGGGCAAGGACGGACTGGAGTCACATACACACCGTGATCGGGTAAGGACGGACTTGAGTCACGTATATACTCAGACTGGGTAAGGACGGACTGGAATCACATACACACCCAGATCGGGTAAGGACGGACTGGAATCACATACACACCCAGATTGGGTAAGGACAGACTGGAGTCACACATAAACCCAGATCGGGTAAGGACGGATTGGAATCACATACACACCCAGATTGGGTAAGGACGGACTGGAGTAACATATAAACCCAGATCGGATAAGGACGGACTGGTGTCACGTATATACTCAGACTGGGTAAGGACGGACTGGAATCACATACACACCCAGATTGGGTAAGGACGGACTGGAATCACATACACACCCAGATTGGGTAAGGACGGACTGGAATCACATACACACCCAGATTGGGTAAGGACGGACTGGAATCACATACACACCCAGATTGGGTAAGGACGGACTGGAATCACACATAAACCCAGATCTGGTAAGGACGGACTGGAGTCACATACACACCCAGACGGGGTAAGGACGGACTGGAATCACATACACACTCAGACTGGGTAAGGACGGACTGGAGTCACATAAAAACCCAGACTGAGTAAGGACGGACTGGAATCACATACACACCCAGATCAGGTAAGGACTGGCTGGAGTCACACATAAACCAATATTGGGTAAGGACGGACTGGAATCACATACACACCCAGATCGGGTAAGGACCGACTGGAGTCACGTATATACTCAGACTGGGTAAGGACGGACTGGAATCACATATAAACCCAGACTGGGTAAGGACGGACTGGAGTCACAAATAAACCCAGACTGGCTAAGGATGGACTGGAATCACATACACACCCAGACTGGGTGAGGACGGACTGGAATCACATATAAACCCAGACTGGGTATGGACGGACTGGAATCACACATAAACCCAGATCTGGTAAGGACCGACTGGAATCACATACACACCCAGATCGGGTAAGGACAGACTGGAGTCACGTATATACTCAGTCTGGGTAAGGACTGACTGGAATCACATACACACCCAGATTGGGTAAGGACTGACTGGAGTCACGTATATACTCAGACTGGGTAAGGACTGACTGGAGTCACATACACACCCAGATCGGATAAGGACTGACTGGAGTCACATATAAACCCAGACTGGGTAAGGACCGACTGGAATCACATACACATCCAGATCGGGTAAGGACTGACTGGAGTCACACATAAACCCAGACTGGGTAAGGACGGACTGGAATCACATACACACCCAGACTGGGTAAGGACTGACTGGAATCACATACACACTCAGACTGGGTAAGGACGGACTGGAATCACATACACACTCAGACTGGGTAAGGACGGACTGGAGTCACATATAAACCCAGACTGGGTAAGGACCGACTGGAATCACATACACATCCAGATCGGGTAAAGACTGACTGGAGTCACACATAAACCCAGACTGGGTAAGGACGGACTGGAGTCACATATAGACCCAGATTGGGTAAGGACGGACTGGAGTCACATACACACCCAGACTGGGTAAGGATGGACTGGAGTCACATATAAACCCAGACTGGGTAAGGACGGACTGGAATCACATATAAACCCAGACTGGGTATGGATGGACTGGAATCACCTACACACCCAGATTGTGTAAGGACGGACTGGAGTCACACATAAACACAGACTGGGTAAGGACTGACTGGAATCACATACACACCCAGATCGGGTAAGGACTGACTGGAGTCACGTATATACTCAGACTGGGTAAGGACTGACTGGAATCACACATAAACCCAGACTGGGTATGGACGGACTGGAGTCACATATAGACCCAGATTGGTAAGGACGGACTGGAATCAGATACACACCCAGACTGGGTAAGGACGGACTGGAGTCACATATAAACCCAGACTGGGTAAGGACGGACTGGAATCACATACACACCCAGACTGGGTAAGGACAGACTGGAGTCACATATAAACACAGACTGGGTAAGGACTGACTGGAATCACATACACACCCTGACTGGGTAAGGACATACTGGAGTCACACATAAACGCAGACTGGGTATGGACGGACTGGAATCACACATAAACCCAGATCTGTAAGGACCGACTGGAATCACATACACACCCAGATTGGGTAAGGACGGACTGGAATCACATACACACCCAGATTGGGTAAGGACGGACTGGAATCACATACACACCCAGATTGGGTAAGGACGGACTGGAATCACATACACACCCAGATTGGGTAAGGACCGACTGGAGTCACGTATATACTCAGACTGGTTAAGTACTGACTGGAATCACATACACACACAGATTGGGTAAGGACTGACTGGAGTCACACATAAACCCAGACTGGGTAAGGACGGACTGGAATCACATACAGACCCAGACTGGGTAAGGACGGACTGGAGTCACATATAAACCCAGACTGGGTAAGGACCGACTGGAATCACATACACACCCAGATCGGGTAAGGACTGACTGGAGTCACACATAAACACAGACTGGGTAACGACGGACTGGAGTCACATACACACTCAGACTGGGCAAGGACGGACTGGAGTCACATACACACCGTGATCGGGTAAGGACGGACTTGAGTCACGTATATACTCAGACTGGGTAAGGACGGACTGGAATCACATACACACCCAGATCGGGTAAGGACGGACTGGAATCACATACACACCCAGATTGGGTAAGGACAGACTGGAGTCACACATAAACCCAGATCGGGTAAGGACGGATTGGAATCACATACACACCCAGATTGGGTAAGGACGGACTGGAGTAACATATAAACCCAGATCGGATAAGGACGGACTGGTGTCACGTATATACTCAGACTGGGTAAGGACAGACTGGAATCACATACACACCCAGATTGGGTAAGGACGGACTGGAATCACATACAAACCCAGATTGGGTAAGGACGGACTGGAATCACATACACACCCAGATTGGGTAAGGACGGACTGGAATCACATACACACCCAGATTGGGTAAGGACTGACTGGAATCACATACACACCCAGATCGGTTAAGGACAGACTGGAATCACACATAAACCCAGATCTGGTAAGGACCAACTGGAATCACATACACACCCAGATCGGTTAAGGACGGACTGGAGTCACGTATATACTCAGACTGGTTAAGTACTGACTGGAATCACATACACTCCCAGATTGGGTAAGGACTGACTGGAGTCACACATAAACTCGGACTGGGTAAGGACGGACTGGAATCACATACACACCCAGATTGGGTAAGGACGGACTGGAATCACATACACACCCAGATTGGGTACGGACGGACTGGAATCACATACACACCCAGATTGGGTAAGGACGGACTGGAATCACATACACACCCAGATTGGGTAAGGACCGACTGGAGTCACGTATATACTCAGACTGGTTAAGTACTGACTGGAATCACATACACACCCAGATTGGGTAAGGACTGACTGGAGTCACACATAAACCCAGACTGGGTAAGGACAGACTGGAATCACATACACACCCAGACTGGGTAAGGACGGACTGGAGTCACATATAAATCCAGACTGGGTAAGGACCGACTGGAATCACATACACACCCAGATCGGGTAAGGACTGACTGGAGTCACACATAAACCCAGACTGGGCAAGGACGGACTGGAGTCACATACACACCGTGATCGGGTAAGGACGGACTTGAGTCACGTATATACTCAGACTGGGTAAGGACGGACTGGAATCACATACACACCCAGATTGGGTAAGGACGGACTGGAATCACATACACACCCAGATCGGGTAAGGACGGACTGGAATCACATACACACCCAGATTGGGTAAGGACCGACTGGAGTCACGTATATACTCAGACTGGTTAAGTACTGACTGGAATCACATACACACCCAGATTGGGTAAGGACTGACTGGAGTCACACATAAACCCAGACTGGGTAAGGACGGACTGGAATCACATACCCACCCAGACTGGGTAAGGACAGACTGGAATCACATACACACCCAGATTGGGTAAGGACGGACTGGAATCACATACACACCCAGACTGGGTAAGGACGGACTGGAGTCACATATAAACCCAGACTGGGTAAGGACCGACTGGAATCACATACACACCCAGATCGGGTAAGGACTGACTGGAGTCACACATAAACCCAGACTGGGTAAGGACGGACTGGAGTCACATACACACTGAGACTGGGCAAGGACGGACTGGAGTCACATACACACCGTGATCGGGTAAGGACGGACTTGAGTCACGTATATACTCAGACTGGGTAAGGACGGACTGGAATCACATACACACCCAGATCGGGTAAGGACGGACTGGAATCACATACACACCCAGATTGGGTAAGGACAGACTGGAGTCACACATAAACCCAGATCGGGTAAGGACGGATTGGAATCACATACACACCCAGATTGGGTAAGGACGGACTGGAGTAACATATAAACCCAGATCGGATAAGGACGGACTGGTGTCACGTATATACTCAGACTGGGTAAGGACGGACTGGAATCACATACACACCCAGATTGGGTAAGGACGGACTGGAATCACATACACACCCAGATTGGGTAAGGACGGACTGGAATCACATACACACCCAGATTGGGTAAGGACGGACTGGAATCACATACACACCCAGATTGGGTAAGGACTGACTGGAATCACATACACACCCAGATCGGTTAAGGACGGACTGGAGTCACGTATATACTCAGACTGGTTAAGTACTGACTGGAATCACATACACACCCAGATCGGGTAAGGACTGACTGGAGTCACACATAAACCCAAACTGGGTAAGGACGGACTGGAGTCACATACACACCCAGATCGGGTAAGGACTGACTGGAGTCACACATAAACCCAGACTGGGTAAGGACGGACTGGAGTCACACATAAACCCAAACTGGGTAAGGACGGACTGGAATCACATACACTCCCAGATCGGGTAAGGACTGACTGGAGTCACACATAAACCCAGACTGGGTAAGGACGGACTGGAGTTACATACACACTCAGACTGGGCAAGGACGGACTGGAGTCACATACACACCCAGATCGGGTAAGAACGGACTGGAGTCACGTATATACTCAGACTGGGTAAGGACGGACTGGACTCACATACACACCCAGATCGGGTAAGTACGGACTGGAATCACATACACACCCAGATTGGGTAAGGACAGACTGGAGTCACACATAAACCCAGATCGGATAAGGACGGATTGGAATCACATACACACCCAGATTGGGTAAGGACGGACTGGAGTAACATATAAACCCAGATCGGGTAAGGACGGACTGGAGTCACGTATATACTCAGACTGGGTAAGGACGGACTGGAATCACATACACACCCAGATTGGGTAAGGACGGACTGGAATCACATACACACCCAGATTGGGTAAGGACGGACTGGAATCACATACACACCCAGATTGGGTAAGGACGGACTGGAATCACATATAGACCCAGATTGGTAAGGACGGACTGGAATCAGATACACACCCAGACTGGGTAAGGACGGACTGGAGTCACATATAAACCCAGACTGGGTAAGGACGGACTGGAATCACATACACACCCAGACTGGGTAAGGACAGACTGGAGTCACATATAAACACAGACTGGGTAAGGACTGACTGGAATCACATACACACCCTGACTGGGTAAGGACGGACTGGAGTCACACATAAACGCAGACTGGGTAAGGACGGAGTGGAGTCACGTATATACTCAGACTGGGTAAGGACGGACTGGAATCACATACACACCCAGATCGGGTAAGTACGGACTGGAATCACATACACACCTAGATTGGGTAAGGACAGACTGGAATCACATACACACCCAGACTACGTAAGGACGGACTGGAGTCACACATAAACCCAGTCTGGGTAAGGACGGAGTGGAATCACATACACACCCAGATCGGGTAAGTACGGACTGGAATCACATACACACCCAGATCGGGTAAGTACGGACTGGAATCACATACACACCCAGATCGGGTAAGGACAGACTGGAATCACACATAAACCCAGATCTGGTAAGGACCAACTGGAATCACATACACACCCAGATCGGTTAAGGACGGACTGGAGTCACGTATATACTCAGACTGGTTAAGTACTGACTGGAATCACATACACTCCCAGATTGGGTAAGGACTGACTGGAGTCACACATAAACCCAGACTGGGTAAGGACGGACTGGAATCACATACACACCCAGATTGGGTAAGGACGGACTGGAGTCACATACACACCCAGATTGGGTAAGGACGGACTGGAATCACATACACACCCAGATTGGGTAAGGACGGACTGGAATCACATACACACCCAGATTGGGTAAGGACCGACTGGAGTCACGTATATACTCAGACTGGTTAAGTACTGACTGGAATCACATACACACACAGATTGGGTAAGGACTGACTGGAGTCACACATAAACCCAGACTGGGTAAGGACGGACTGGAATCACATACACACCCAGACTGGGTAAGGACGGACTGGAGTCACATATAAACCCAGACTGGGTAAGGACCGACTGGAATCACATACACACCCAGATCGGGTAAGGACTGACTGGAGTCACACATAAACACAGACTGGGTAAGGACGGACTGGAGTCACATACACACTCAGACTGGGCAAGGACGGACTGGAGTCACATACACACCGTGATCGGGTAAGGACGGACGTGAGTCACGTATATACTCAGACTGGGTAAGGACGGACTGGAATCACATACACACCCAGATCGGGTAAGGACGGACTGGAGTAACATATAAACCCAGATCGGATAAGGACGGACTGGTGTCACGTATATACTCAGACTGGGTAAGGACAGACTGGAATCACATACACACCCAGATTGGGTAAGGACGGACTGGAATCACATACAAACCCAGATTGGGTAAGGACGGACTGGAATCACATACACACCCAGATTGGGTAAGGACGGACTGGAATCACATACACACCCAGATTGGGTAAGGACTGACTGGAATCACATACACACCCAGATCGGTTAAGGACAGACTGGAATCACACATAAACCCAGATCTGGTAAGGACCAACTGGAATCACATACACACCCAGATCGGTTAAGGACGGACTGGAGTCACGTATATACTCAGACTGGTTAAGTACTGACTGGAATCACATACACTCCCAGATTGGGTAAGGACGGACTGGAATCACATACACACCCAGATTGGGTACGGACGGACTGGAATCACATACACACCCAGATTGGGTAAGGACGGACTGGAATCACATACACACCCAGATTGGGTAAGGACCGACTGGAGTCACGTATATACTCAGACTGGTTAAGTACTGACTGGAATCACATACACACCCAGATTGGGTAAGGACTGACTGGAGTCACACATAAACCCAGACTGGGTAAGGACAGACTGGAATCACATACACACCCAGACTGGGTAAGGACGGACTGGAGTCACATATAAATCCAGACTGGGTAAGGACCGACTGGAATCACATACACACCCAGATCGGGTAAGGACTGACTGGAGTCACACATAAACCCAGACTGGGCAAGGACGGACTGGAGTCACATACACACCGTGATCGGGTAAGGACGGACTTGAGTCACGTATATACTCAGACTGGGTAAGGACGGACTGGAATCACATACACACCCAGATTGGGTAAGGACGGACTGGAATCACATACACACCCAGATCGGGTAAGGACGGACTGGAATCACATACACACCCAGATTGGGTAAGGACCGACTGGAGTCACGTATATACTCAGACTGGTTAAGTACTGACTGGAATCACATACACACCCAGATTGGGTAAGGACTGACTGGAGTCACACATAAACCCAGACTGGGTAAGGACGGACTGGAATCACATACACACCCAGACTGGGTAAGGACAGACTGGAATCACATACACACCCAGATTGGGTAAGGACGGACTGGAATCACATACACACCCAGACTGGGTAAGGACGGACTGGAGTCACATATAAACCCAGACTGGGTAAGGACCGACTGGAATCACATACACACCCAGATCGGGTAAGGACTGACTGGAGTCACACATAAACCCAGACTGGGTAAGGACGGACTGGAGTCACATACACACTCAGACTGGGCAAGGACGGACTGGAGTCACATACACACCGTGATCGGGTAAGGACGGACTTGAGTCACGTATATACTCAGACTGGGTAAGGACGGACTGGAATCACATACACACCCAGATCGGGTAAGGACGGACTGGAATCACATACACACCCAGATTGGGTAAGGACAGACTGGAGTCACACATAAACCCAGATCGGGTAAGGACGGATTGGAATCACATACACACCCAGATTGGGTAAGGACGGACTGGAGTAACATATAAACCCAGATCGGATAAGGACGGACTGGTGTCACGTATATACTCAGACTGGGTAAGGACGGACTGGAATCACATACACACCCAGATTGGGTAAGGACGGACTGGAATCACATACACACCCAGATTGGGTAAGGACGGACTGGAATCACATACACACCCAGATTGGGTAAGGACGGACTGGAATCACATACACACCCAGATTGGGTAAGGACTGACTGGAATCACATACACACCCAGATCGGTTAAGGACGGACTGGAGTCACGTATATACTCAGACTGGTTAAGTACTGACTGGAATCACATACACACCCAGATCGGGTAAGGACTGACTGGAGTCACACATAAACCCAAACTGGGTAAGGACGGACTGGAGTCACATACACACCCAGATCGGGTAAGGACTGACTGGAGTCGCACATAAACCCAGACTGGGTAAGGACGGACTGGAGTCACACATAAACCCAAACTGGGTAAGGACGGACTGGAATCACATACACTCCCAGATCGGGTAAGGACTGACTGGAGTCACACATAAACCCAGACTGGGTAAGGACGGACTGGAGTCACATACACACTCAGACTGGGCAAGGACGGACTGGAGTCACATACACACCCAGATCGGGTAAGAACGGACTGGAGTCACGTATATACTCAGACTGGGTAAGGACGGACTGGACTCACATACACACCCAGATCGGGTAAGTACGGACTGGAATCACATACACACCCAGATTGGGTAAGGACAGACTGGAGTCACACATAAACCCAGATCGGATAAGGACGGATTGGAATCACATACACACCCAGATTGGGTAAGGACGGACTGGAGTAACATATAAACCCAGATCGGGTAAGGACGGACTGGAGTCACGTATATACTCAGACTGGGTAAGGACGGACTGGAATCACATACACACCCAGATTGGGTAAGGACGGACTGGAATCACATACACACCCAGATCGGTTAAGGACAGACTGGAGTCACGTATATACTCAGACTGGTTAAGTACTGACTGGAATCACATACACACCCAGATCGGGTAAGGACTGACTGGAGTCACACATAAACCCAAACTGGGTAAGGCGGACTGGAGTCACATACACACCCAGATCGGGTAAGGACTGACTGGAGTCACACATAAACCCAGACTGGGTAAGGACGGACTGGAGTCACATATAAACCCAGACTGGGTAAGGACCGACTGGAATCACATACACACCCAGATTGGGTAAGGACCAACTGGAATCACTTACACACCCAGATCGGGTAAGGACTGACTGGAGTCACACATAAACCCAGACTGGGTAAGGACGGACTGGAGTCACATATAAACCCAGACTGGGTAAGGACCGACTGGTATCACATACACACCCAGATTGGGTAAGGACCGACTGGAATCACTTACACACCCAGATCGGGTAAGGACTGACTGGAGTCACATACAAACCCAGACTGGGTAAGGACGGACTGGAATCACATACAAACCCAGACTGGGTAAGGACGGACTGGAGTCACATACAAACCCAGACTGGGTAAGGACGGACTGGAGTCACATACACACCCAGATCAGGTAAGGACTGACTGGAGTCACACATAAACCCAGACTGGGTAAGGACGGACTGGAGTCACATACAAACCCAGACTGCGTAAGGACGGACTGGAATCACATACACACCCAGATCGGGTAAGGACGGACTGGAGTCACTTATATACTCAGACTGGGTAAGGACGGACCGTAATCACATACACACCCAAATTGGGTAAGGACGGACCGTAATCACATACACACCCAAATTGGGTAAGGACGGACTGGAATCACATACACACCCAGATTGTGTAAGGACCGACTGTAATCACATCCACACCCAGATCGGGTAAGGACGGACTGTAATCACATCCACACCCTGATCGGGTAAGGACGGACTGGAGTCACGTATATACTCAGACTGGGTAAGGACAGACTGGAATCACATGCACACCCAGACTGCGTAAGGACGGACTGGAGTCACACATAAACCCAGACTGGGTAAGGACGGACTGGAGTCACATACACACCCAGATCGGGTAAGGACTGACTGGAGTCACACATAAACCCAGACTGGGTAAGGACGGACTGGAGTCACACATAAACCCAAACTGGGTAAGGACGGACTGGAATCACATACACTCCCAGATCGGGTAAGGACTGACTGGAGTCACACATAAACCCAGACTGGGTAAGGACGGACTGGAGTTACATACACACTCAGACTGGGCAAGGACGGACTGGAGTCACATACACACCCAGATCGGGTAAGAACGGACTGGAGTCACGTATATACTCAGACTGGGTAAGGACGGACTGGACTCACATACACACCCAGATCGGGTAAGTACGGACTGGAATCACATACACACCCAGATTGGGTAAGGACAGACTGGAGTCACACATAAACCCAGATCGGATAAGGACGGATTGGAATCACATACACACCCAGATTGGGTAAGGACGGACTGGAGTAACATATAAACCCAGATCGGGTAAGGACGGACTGGAGTCACGTATATACTCAGACTGGGTAAGGACGGACTGGAATCACATACACACCCAGATTGGGTAAGGACGGACTGGAATCACATACACACCCAGATTGGGTAAGGACGGACTGGAATCACATACACACCCAGATTGGGTAAGGACGGACTGGAATCACATATAGACCCAGATTGGTAAGGACGGACTGGAATCAGATACACACCCAGACTGGGTAAGGACGGACTGGAGTCACATATAAACCCAGACTGGGTAAGGACGGACTGGAATCACATACACACCCAGACTGGGTAAGGACAGACTGGAGTCACATATAAACACAGACTGGGTAAGGACTGACTGGAATCACATACACACCCTGACTGGGTAAGGACGGACTGGAGTCACACATAAACGCAGACTGGGTAAGGACGGAGTGGAGTCACGTATATACTCAGACTGGGTAAGGACGGACTGGAATCACATACACACCCAGATCGGGTAAGTACGGACTGGAATCACATACACACCTAGATTGGGTAAGGACAGACTGGAATCACATACACACCCAGACTACGTAAGGACGGACTGGAGTCACACATAAACCCAGTCTGGGTAAGGACGGAGTGGAATCACATACACACCCAGATCGGGTAAGTACGGACTGGAATCACATACACACCCAGATCGGGTAAGTACGGACTGGAATCACATACACACCCAGATCGGGTAAGGACAGACTGGAATCACACATAAACCCAGATCTGGTAAGGACCAACTGGAATCACATACACACCCAGATCGGTTAAGGACGGACTGGAGTCACGTATATACTCAGACTGGTTAAGTACTGACTGGAATCACATACACTCCCAGATTGGGTAAGGACTGACTGGAGTCACACATAAACCCAGACTGGGTAAGGACGGACTGGAATCACATACACACCCAGATTGGGTAAGGACGGACTGGAGTCACATACACACCCAGATTGGGTAAGGACGGACTGGAATCACATACACACCCAGATTGGGTAAGGACGGACTGGAATCACATACACACCCAGATTGGGTAAGGACCGACTGGAGTCACGTATATACTCAGACTGGTTAAGTACTGACTGGAATCACATACACACACAGATTGGGTAAGGACTGACTGGAGTCACACATAAACCCAGACTGGGTAAGGACGGACTGGAATCACATACACACCCAGACTGGGTAAGGACGGACTGGAGTCACATATAAACCCAGACTGGGTAAGGACCGACTGGAATCACATACACACCCAGATCGGGTAAGGACTGACTGGAGTCACACATAAACACAGACTGGGTAAGGACGGACTGGAGTCACATACACACTCAGACTGGGCAAGGACGGACTGGAGTCACATACACACCGTGATCGGGTAAGGACGGACGTGAGTCACGTATATACTCAGACTGGGTAAGGACGGACTGGAATCACATACACACCCAGATCGGGTAAGGACGGACTGGAGTAACATATAAACCCAGATCGGATAAGGACGGACTGGTGTCACGTATATACTCAGACTGGGTAAGGACAGACTGGAATCACATACACACCCAGATTGGGTAAGGACGGACTGGAATCACATACAAACCCAGATTGGGTAAGGACGGACTGGAATCACATACACACCCAGATTGGGTAAGGACGGACTGGAATCACATACACACCCAGATTGGGTAAGGACTGACTGGAATCACATACACACCCAGATCGGTTAAGGACAGACTGGAATCACACATAAACCCAGATCTGGTAAGGACCAACTGGAATCACATACACACCCAGATCGGTTAAGGACGGACTGGAGTCACGTATATACTCAGACTGGTTAAGTACTGACTGGAATCACATACACTCCCAGATTGGGTAAGGACGGACTGGAATCACATACACACCCAGATTGGGTACGGACGGACTGGAATCACATACACACCCAGATTGGGTAAGGACGGACTGGAATCACATACACACCCAGATTGGGTAAGGACCGACTGGAGTCACGTATATACTCAGACTGGTTAAGTACTGACTGGAATCACATACACACCCAGATTGGGTAAGGACTGACTGGAGTCACACATAAACCCAGACTGGGTAAGGACAGACTGGAATCACATACACACCCAGACTGGGTAAGGACGGACTGGAGTCACATATAAATCCAGACTGGGTAAGGACCGACTGGAATCACATACACACCCAGATCGGGTAAGGACTGACTGGAGTCACACATAAACCCAGACTGGGCAAGGACGGACTGGAGTCACATACACACCGTGATCGGGTAAGGACGGACTTGAGTCACGTATATACTCAGACTGGGTAAGGACGGACTGGAATCACATACACACCCAGATTGGGTAAGGACGGACTGGAATCACATACACACCCAGATCGGGTAAGGACGGACTGGAATCACATACACACCCAGATTGGGTAAGGACCGACTGGAGTCACGTATATACTCAGACTGGTTAAGTACTGACTGGAATCACATACACACCCAGATTGGGTAAGGACTGACTGGAGTCACACATAAACCCAGACTGGGTAAGGACGGACTGGAATCACATACACACCCAGACTGGGTAAGGACAGACTGGAATCACATACACACCCAGATTGGGTAAGGACGGACTGGAATCACATACACACCCAGACTGGGTAAGGACGGACTGGAGTCACATATAAACCCAGACTGGGTAAGGACCGACTGGAATCACATACACACCCAGATCGGGTAAGGACTGACTGGAGTCACACATAAACCCAGACTGGGTAAGGACGGACTGGAGTCACATACACACTCAGACTGGGCAAGGACGGACTGGAGTCACATACACACCGTGATCGGGTAAGGACGGACTTGAGTCACGTATATACTCAGACTGGGTAAGGACGGACTGGAATCACATACACACCCAGATCGGGTAAGGACGGACTGGAATCACATACACACCCAGATTGGGTAAGGACAGACTGGAGTCACACATAAACCCAGATCGGGTAAGGACGGATTGGAATCACATACACACCCAGATTGGGTAAGGACGGACTGGAGTAACATATAAACCCAGATCGGATAAGGACGGACTGGTGTCACGTATATACTCAGACTGGGTAAGGACGGACTGGAATCACATACACACCCAGATTGGGTAAGGACGGACTGGAATCACATACACACCCAGATTGGGTAAGGACGGACTGGAATCACATACACACCCAGATTGGGTAAGGACGGACTGGAATCACATACACACCCAGATTGGGTAAGGACTGACTGGAATCACATACACACCCAGATCGGTTAAGGACGGACTGGAGTCACGTATATACTCAGACTGGTTAAGTACTGACTGGAATCACATACACACCCAGATCGGGTAAGGACTGACTGGAGTCACACATAAACCCAAACTGGGTAAGGACGGACTGGAGTCACATACACACCCAGATCGGGTAAGGACTGACTGGAGTCGCACATAAACCCAGACTGGGTAAGGACGGACTGGAGTCACACATAAACCCAAACTGGGTAAGGACGGACTGGAATCACATACACTCCCAGATCGGGTAAGGACTGACTGGAGTCACACATAAACCCAGACTGGGTAAGGACGGACTGGAGTCACATACACACTCAGACTGGGCAAGGACGGACTGGAGTCACATACACACCCAGATCGGGTAAGAACGGACTGGAGTCACGTATATACTCAGACTGGGTAAGGACGGACTGGACTCACATACACACCCAGATCGGGTAAGTACGGACTGGAATCACATACACACCCAGATTGGGTAAGGACAGACTGGAGTCACACATAAACCCAGATCGGATAAGGACGGATTGGAATCACATACACACCCAGATTGGGTAAGGACGGACTGGAGTAACATATAAACCCAGATCGGGTAAGGACGGACTGGAGTCACGTATATACTCAGACTGGGTAAGGACGGACTGGAATCACATACACACCCAGATTGGGTAAGGACGGACTGGAATCACATACACACCCAGATCGGTTAAGGACAGACTGGAGTCACGTATATACTCAGACTGGTTAAGTACTGACTGGAATCACATACACACCCAGATCGGGTAAGGACTGACTGGAGTCACACATAAACCCAAACTGGGTAAGGCGGACTGGAGTCACATACACACCCAGATCGGGTAAGGACTGACTGGAGTCACACATAAACCCAGACTGGGTAAGGACGGACTGGAGTCACATATAAACCCAGACTGGGTAAGGACCGACTGGAATCACATACACACCCAGATTGGGTAAGGACCAACTGGAATCACTTACACACCCAGATCGGGTAAGGACTGACTGGAGTCACACATAAACCCAGACTGGGTAAGGACGGACTGGAGTCACATATAAACCCAGACTGGGTAAGGACCGACTGGTATCACATACACACCCAGATTGGGTAAGGACCGACTGGAATCACTTACACACCCAGATCGGGTAAGGACTGACTGGAGTCACATACAAACCCAGACTGGGTAAGGACGGACTGGAATCACATACAAACCCAGACTGGGTAAGGACGGACTGGAGTCACATACAAACCCAGACTGGGTAAGGACGGACTGGAGTCACATACACACCCAGATCAGGTAAGGACTGACTGGAGTCACACATAAACCCAGACTGGGTAAGGACGGACTGGAGTCACATACAAACCCAGACTGCGTAAGGACGGACTGGAATCACATACACACCCAGATCGGGTAAGGACGGACTGGAGTCACGTATATACTCAGACTGGGTAAGGACGGACCGTAATCACATACACACCCAAATTGGGTAAGGACGGACCGTAATCACATACACACCCAAATTGGGTAAGGACGGACTGGAATCACATACACACCCAGATTGTGTAAGGACCGACTGTAATCACATCCACACCCAGATCGGGTAAGGACGGACTGTAATCACATCCACACCCTGATCGGGTAAGGACGGACTGGAGTCACGTATATACTCAGACTGGGTAAGGACAGACTGGAATCACATGCACACCCAGACTGCGTAAGGACGGACTGGAGTCACACATAAACCCAGACTGGGTAAGGACGGGGTGGAATCACATACACACCCAGATCGGGTGAGGGCGAACTGGAGTCACATATATACTCAGACTGGGTAAGGACTGACTGGAGTCACACATAAACCCAGACTGGGTAAGGACGGACTGGAGTCACATACAAACCCAGACTGGGTAATGACGGACTGGAATCACATACACACCCAGATCGGGTAAGGACCAACTGGAGTCACGTATATACTCAAACTGGGTAAGGACTGACTGGAATCACTTACACACCCAGATCGGGTAAGGACTGACTGAAGTCACAGATAAACCCAGATTGGGTAAGGACCGACTGGAATCACATACACACGCAGATCGGGTAAGGACGGACTGGAATCACACATAAACCCAGATCTGGTAAGGACCGACTGGAATCACATACACACCCAGACTGGGTAAGGACAGACTGGAATCACATACACACCCAGACTGCGTAAGGATGGACTGGAGTCACACATAAACCCAGACTGGGTAAGGACGGACTGGAGTCACATACACACTCAGACTGGGTAAGGACGGACTGGAGTCACATAAAAACCCAGACTGGGTAAGGACGGACTGGAATCACATACACACCCAGATCGGGTAAGGACTGACTGGAGTCACACATAAACCCAGACTGGGTAAGGACGGACTGGAGTCACATACACACACAGACTGGGTAAGGACGGACTGGAGTCACATACACACCCAGATTGGGTAAGGACGGACTGGAGTCACATACACACCCAGATTGGGTAAGGACGGACTGTAATCACATACACACCCAGATCGGGTAAGGACCAACTGGAGTCACATATATACTCAGACTGGGTAAGGACTGACTGTAATCACATACACACCCAGATCGGGTAAGGACCGATTGGAGTCACGTATATACTCAGACTGGGTAAGGACTGACTGGAATCACACATAAACCCAGACTGGGTATGGACGGACTGGAGTCACATATAGACCCAGATTGGTAAGGATGGACTGGAATCACATACACACCCAGACTGGGTAAGGACGGACTGGAGTCACATATATACTCAGACTGGGTAAGGACGGACTGGAATCACATACACACTCAGACTGGGTAAGGACCGACTGGAGTCACATATATACTCAGACTGGGTAAGGACGGACTGTAATCACATACACACCCAGACTGGGTAAGGACGGACTGGAATCACATACACACCCAGACTGGGTAAGGATGGACTGGAATCACATACACACCCAGACTGGGTAAGGACAGACTGGAATCACATACACACCCAGATTGGGTAAGGACGGACTGGAATCACATACACACCCAGACTGGGTAAGGACGGACTGGAGTCACATATAAACCCAGACTGGGTAAGGACCGACTGGAATCACATACACTCCCAGATCGGGTAAGGACTGACTGGAGTCACACATAAACCCAGACTGGGTAAGGACGGACTGGAGTCACATACACACTCAGACTGGGCAAGGACGGACTGGAGTCACATACACACCCAGATCGGGTAAGAACGGACTGGAGTCACGTATATACTCAGACTGGGTAAGGACGGACTGGACTCACATACACACCCAGATCGGGTAAGTACGGACTGGAATCACATACACACCCAGATTGGGTAAGGACAGACTGGAGTCACACATAAACCCAGATCGGATAAGGACGGATTGGAATCACATACACACCCAGATTGGGTAAGGACGGACTGGAGTAACATATAAACCCAGATCGGGTAAGGACGGACTGGAGTCACGTATATACTCAGACTGGGTAAGGACGGACTGGAATCACATACACACCCAGATTGGGTAAGGACGGACTGGAATCACATACACACCCAGATCGGTTAAGGACAGACTGGAGTCACGTATATACTCAGACTGGTTAAGTACTGACTGGAATCACATACACACCCAGATCGGGTAAGGACTGACTGGAGTCACACATAAACCCAAACTGGGTAAGGCGGACTGGAGTCACATACACACCCAGATCGGGTAAGGACTGACTGGAGTCACACATAAACCCAGACTGGGTAAGGACGGACTGGAGTCACATATAAACCCAGACTGGGTAAGGACCGACTGGAATCACATACACACCCAGATTGGGTAAGGACCAACTGGAATCACTTACACACCCAGATCGGGTAAGGACTGACTGGAGTCACACATAAACCCAGACTGGGTAAGGACGGACTGGAGTCACATATAAACCCAGACTGGGTAAGGACCGACTGGTATCACATACACACCCAGATTGGGTAAGGACCGACTGGAATCACTTACACACCCAGATCGGGTAAGGACTGACTGGAGTCACATACAAACCCAGACTGGGTAAGGACGGACTGGAATCACATACAAACCCAGACTGGGTAAGGACGGACTGGAGTCACATACAAACCCAGACTGGGTAAGGACGGACTGGAGTCACATACACACCCAGATCAGGTAAGGACTGACTGGAGTCACACATAAACCCAGACTGGGTAAGGACGGACTGGAGTCACATACAAACCCAGACTGCGTAAGGACGGACTGGAATCACATACACACCCAGATCGGGTAAGGACGGACTGGAGTCACGTATATACTCAGACTGGGTAAGGACGGACCGTAATCACATACACACCCAAATTGGGTAAGGACGGACCGTAATCACATACACACCCAAATTGGGTAAGGACGGACTGGAATCACATACACACCCAGATTGTGTAAGGACCGACTGTAATCACATCCACACCCAGATCGGGTAAGGACGGACTGTAATCACATCCACACCCTGATCGGGTAAGGACGGACTGGAGTCACGTATATACTCAGACTGGGTAAGGACAGACTGGAATCACATGCACACCCAGACTGCGTAAGGACGGACTGGAGTCACACATAAACCCAGACTGGGTAAGGACGGGGTGGAATCACATACACACCCAGATCGGGTGAGGGCGAACTGGAGTCACATATATACTCAGACTGGGTAAGGACTGACTGGAGTCACACATAAACCCAGACTGGGTAAGGACGGACTGGAGTCACATACAAACCCAGACTGGGTAATGACGGACTGGAATCACATACACACCCAGATCGGGTAAGGACCAACTGGAGTCACGTATATACTCAAACTGGGTAAGGACTGACTGGAATCACTTACACACCCAGATCGGGTAAGGACTGACTGAAGTCACAGATAAACCCAGATTGGGTAAGGACCGACTGGAATCACATACACACGCAGATCGGGTAAGGACGGACTGGAATCACACATAAACCCAGATCTGGTAAGGACCGACTGGAATCACATACACACCCAGACTGGGTAAGGACAGACTGGAATCACATACACACCCAGACTGCGTAAGGATGGACTGGAGTCACACATAAACCCAGACTGGGTAAGGACGGACTGGAGTCACATACACACTCAGACTGGGTAAGGACGGACTGGAGTCACATAAAAACCCAGACTGGGTAAGGACGGACTGGAATCACATACACACCCAGATCGGGTAAGGACTGACTGGAGTCACACATAAACCCAGACTGGGTAAGGACGGACTGGAGTCACATACACACACAGACTGGGTAAGGACGGACTGGAGTCACATACACACCCAGATTGGGTAAGGACGGACTGGAGTCACATACACACCCAGATTGGGTAAGGACGGACTGTAATCACATACACACCCAGATCGGGTAAGGACCAACTGGAGTCACATATATACTCAGACTGGGTAAGGACTGACTGTAATCACATACACACCCAGATCGGGTAAGGACCGATTGGAGTCACGTATATACTCAGACTGGGTAAGGACTGACTGGAATCACACATAAACCCAGACTGGGTATGGACGGACTGGAGTCACATATAGACCCAGATTGGTAAGGATGGACTGGAATCACATACACACCCAGACTGGGTAAGGACGGACTGGAGTCACATATATACTCAGACTGGGTAAGGACGGACTGGAATCACATACACACTCAGACTGGGTAAGGACCGACTGGAGTCACATATATACTCAGACTGGGTAAGGACGGACTGTAATCACATACACACCCAGACTGGGTAAGGACGGACTGGAATCACATACACACCCAGACTGGGTAAGGATGGACTGGAATCACATACACACCCAGACTGGGTAAGGACGGACTGGAGTCACATATATACTCAGACTGGGTAAGGACTGACTGGAATCACATACACACCCAGATCGGGTAAGGACCGATTGGAGTCACGTATATACTCAGATTGGGTAAGGACGGACTGTAATCAGATACACACCCAGACTGGGTAAGGACGGACTGGAATCACATACACACTCAGACTGGGTAAGGACGGACTGGAATCACATACACACCCAGACTGGGTAAGGACGGACTGGAATCACATATAAACCCAGACTGGGTATGGACGGACTGGAATCACATACACACCCAGACTAGGTAAGGACGGACTGGAATCACACATAAACCCAGACTGGGTAAGGACTGACTGGAATCACATACACACCCTGATCGGATAAGCACGGACTGGAGACACGTATATACTCAGACTGGGTAAGGACTGGATGGAGTTACATATAGACCCAGACTCAGTACGGAGAGATGGGAGTCAAATATAGACTGTGGTAACACAAGGAAACCTTCCTCCTAGGTGGTAGGACTGAGCACAGGCTGGGAGACCATGTCACACACGCCTGCTCTGTCTATGGTGACCATCTCCACTTCCTAATTGCATTTCAATTTCTCATCCTATTCCCTACCCAACCTGTCTGTCCCTGACTTCCTCCACTTCCAGGCAGAGGCACAAACCACACTGGAGGAACACCACCTAATGTTCCCACTGGTTGGTCTATAGAACAACAGCTGAGTTCTCCAATTTCAGTAACCCTCCTCCCAGTGGGAGCTACCCCTCACTCAATCACCTCTTCTTCCGATCCTCCTCCAGCCTCAAACTTCCCCCCCAACTTCTGCTTCTTATCCCACTTCCTTATCACACCCACATAGCTCATCCACAGCCTCCCAAACCCTCCCCCGTCTGGTTACTGTTCACCCCTCTCCTCCTGGTTCTCATTATCGCCCATGGTCAGATTCCAGCACTGACATCCCTTAGTGTTTCCACCTCACACTTCAGTATACCTGCTTATCTCCCCCCAGCAGCCACCTCCACCTCACACATTCCCCCCCCCCCCCCCCCCCACCACCTCTGTCTTCAGTACCTCTGACTCTCGGATTTACTGTCTGTATATAGAACACAGTATAGTACCGTCCATTTGGCCTGCAATGTGGTGCCTACATTTTAATCTACTCCAAGATCAACCCTATTTTTCCCTCTCGCAGTGCTCTGCAATTTCTGATAATCAATTTGCCTTTCCAGAAGTTGTGTAAATGTCCCGAATGTATCCACCTCTACCAGACCCATAGCAGTGTGTTCTATGTACTTATCGCTCTCTGTCTGAAAAAATACTTTCTCTGACATCCCCTCCAGTGACCATAAAAGCATATCTTTTCGTATTGACCATTGCTGTCTTGGGAACTAGGTTCTGCTGTCCACTTTATCAATGACTATCAAATTATACATCTCTGTCAAGCCACATCTCAAGCTCTGTCCATCAAAAGGGAAAAGGCCCAGCCCACATAACCTTTCGTCATAGGCCATGCTCCTTCATCCAGGCAACAGCCTGGTAGATATCCCCTGCACCCTCTCTAAATCCTCCACATTCTTCCTGTAATGAGGCGACCGGAACTGAACACAATACTTCATTTTGTCTAACAAAAGTTTTCTAGAGCCACAACATTATTGCGCTCTTGAACCAGTCCACCAACTAATGAAGACCAACACGCCCTATCAACTTGCTCAGTAACTTTCAGAGATCAGAATCAAAATCAGGTTCATTGTCACCGACATGTAACGAGAAATTTGTTAACCTAGCAGCAGCAGCAGTCAATGCAATACATAATCTAGAAGAGAAAAAAAAAGCTGAATAAAATAAAAATAATAATAATAAATAAACAAGTTAATCAAATACGGTATACATATATTAAATAGATTCAGAAAAATGTGCAAAGGACAGAAATACTATATATTAAAAAAATCCCTCTGGGTTCCTCTGCTCCTCCATACTACAGACAATCTTATCATTAACATCATACTCTGTCTTTAAGGTCAAGGTTCCAAAGTTTATCACCACGTTTTTCCGGATTCAGTTCCACCTCCCACTACACAACCCACCGCTGCATTGTGTCACTATCCCATTTTAATTCATGAGAATTTAGGAACCCACTCTTCCACTTCCTCATCCAAGTCATTTATAAAAGCTATCAAAAAAAGCAGGGGACTTAGAACAGATCCCTGCAGGACACTACTGGTCACCAGTCTCAAGGCAGAATATGTTCCGTTTATAACCTCTCCCTGCCCTCACTGGGTCAGCCATTTCCAAAACTACGAAGCCACGGTTCCCTGGATCCCATGTTCCTTGACTTTCTGAATGAGCCAACCATGGACAACCTTGTCAAACACCTTACTATAATTCATGTACACCGAACCTCTCTGCCTCTCTCCATCTCCTTACAAACAACCATACCTGCCTCAGTCACCTCCCTCCCCTCCTTTGCCTTCCCCATTCTCAGGTCACTTACAGGCTTGTGCTGGGTAAGGACAGACTGAGGCCACCTCGAGACCCAGACTGGAGTCACATATAGACCCTGTTAACATGAGGAAACCTTCCTGTTGGGTGGTAGGACTCAGCATGGGTTGGGAGACCCCGTTTCACGCACACCAGCGGTTTGAACATGGTGGCCTTCTCTTGTTCCAGTTACATTTCAATTCCCCATCCCATTCCCTCCCCAACCTGTCTGTCCCCGACCCTCTCCACTGCCAGGCCGAGGCGCAACCCACACTGGAGGAACACTGCCTCATGTTCCCCCGGGAGGTCTATAGACTAACAGGGTGAGCACTGATTTCAGTAACCCTCCTCCCAGAAGGAACTGTCCCTGCCACAATCAGCTCTTCAGATCCTTCTCCAGTCCCCAACTTCCCCCCCCCCCACTCCCCACCTCCCTACCACACACACACAGCTCATTCAGTGCCTCCCAAACCCTCCCCTGTTTGGTTCCTGTTGCTTCAACCCTTAAACTTTCTCCTCCTGGTTCCTGTTATTGCCCATGGTCCTTATCAGATTCCAGCCCTTTGTGTTCCCACTTCACACCATCAGTATTCCCATTTCTCTCCCTCTCAAAGCCATCTCCACCTCACACACTCCCCCCTCCATCCTCAATACCTCTGGCTGTCGGTTTTACTGTTTGTAATGTGGAACACTAAGCAATACAGCATAGTACAGACCATTCGGCCCACGGTCTACATTTTAACTGGGTAAAGGCAGACTGAGGTCACATGGAAACACAGATTGTGTCGGGACGGACTGAAGTCACATGTAGACCCAGACTGGGTAAGGATGGTCTGGGATCACAAATAGACCCAGACTGAGTAAGGACGGATTTGGTTCTCATATAGACACAGACTGCATAAGGATGGAGTCACATCTAGACCCAGAATGGGTAAGGACGGACTGGAGTCACATCTAGACCCAGAATGGGTAAGGACGGACTGGAGTCACATCTAGACCCAGACTGGGTAAGGATGGTCTGGGATCACAAATAGACCCAGAATGGGTAAGGACGGACTGGAGTTACATATAAAGTCTGATTGGGCAGTTGGACTCTATCATAGAATGCAAAGTTCTATGAGTGGACTCTATACTTTCCCAAACTGACACTCCCCTTTGTTATTGCGTTCCACCCATTCATCCCCACCAGGAAGTTGCTTCCTAAACACTGCGGTTATGACCGTCCTCACTGAAGAGGGCATTACTCCTCCTCCCTCACCTGTATATGTGTCATTTGTAACTGGAACACTGAGCCACCAGTCCAGCCTTTCTTCTCGGCCACGTTTCCGATATGGCAATATGTCCCGGGCACGAGAGACAATCCACATGTGCATTCATTCCCCTTGTTACCTGTTTCACCGTGTGCACTGGAATGTGTCCCCGGTGAGAGAGACAACCCAGGTATGCCTCCCCCTCCCCACCTGTTTCACCGTGTGCACTGGAATGTGTCCCCGGTGAGAGAGACAACCCAGGTATGCCTCCCCCTCCTCACCTGTTTCACCGTGTGCACTGGAATGTGTCCCCGGTGAGAGAGACAACCCAGGTATGCCTCCCCCTCCTCACCTGTTTCACCGTGTGCACTGGAATGTGTCCCCGGTGAGAGAGACAACCCAGGTATGCCTCCCCCTCCCCACCTGTTTCACCGTGTGCACTGGAATGTGTCCCCGGTGAGAGAGACAACCCAGGTATGCCTCCCCCTCCCCACCTGTTTCACCGTGTGCACTGGAATGTGTCCCCGGTGAGAGAGACAACCCAGGTATGCCTCCCCCTCCCCACCTGTTTCACCGTGTGCACTGGACTAACATCGAACAGGCACTCCTTCCACTCTGTCTGCTGTCCTCTACCACCTGACTGTCCTGTCCACTGAATCTGAATGTGGTCATTTGTCCACACCTTCTCAGCTTCCTCACTACATCTCATTCTTACCCCAACACCCCACTGATCCAGTTTAATCCCTCCCTGGTAACATGAGCAAACTGTCCCCCTGCTTGGTAGGAATGAGCATGTACTGGGAGGTTGTCCACAGTGACTATCCCCAACTCCCAGTCCCCTGTCCCATTCCCACCCTGAGTTGTTTGTCCCTGACTTCCTCCACTGCCAGGCTGAGGCACAACCCTCATGCAATCCTCTTCTAGCCCCCACGACTACCCCTCCCATTCCCACACATAGATCCTCCACAGACCAGATCATCCACATCCACCCTCCCATGCCAGGTTTCTGTTCCTCCCCCAACCCCTACGTTCCTGTTATTATCAGATTCCAGCACTGATATCCCACTTATCTCCCTCCACCCCAACATCGTCAACACTTCCACCTCTCAGTCTGACAAGCTCTGTCTCTCGGTCTCCCTCAGCCTGTAAGCCCGTACCACCAGGCTCACCGGCAGCCTCCGTCAGACCCCCGAGTGGACCTCTTGAATGCTAAAATGGATTCTTCGCCTCACAATCGACCGTCCCCTTCATGGTAACTTTGTTGTTTTGCTGTACTCTGCCCAAATGCAGGGTGTATGGAGTATCCAGGGAAGCAACCCTGAAAAGCTCAGTGGAGAGCGAAGGACATGACAGGTCTCAGAGGTCATGGTCATCCACTGGAACCCAGAAAGACCCCAGACGGTGACCTTGTACCGCTGGACCCTGACTTCAACGGTCAAGAGTTTAGAACTATATCATCTAGGAGCAGAATTAGGCCATTTGACTCATCGAGTCTACTCCTCAGTTCATCATGGCTGATCCATTTTCCTCCTCAGCCTAAATCTCCTGCCTTCTCTCCATAGTCCTTCATGCCCCGACCAATCAAGAACCTATCAAACTCTGCCTTAAACATACCCAGTGACTGGGCCTCGATCTGATTCAGATTTGTTGTTGTCAAAGCCACAAGCCATATATATAACCATATAACAATCACAGCACGGAAACAGGCCATTCTGGCCCTCCTAGTCCGTGCCGAACTCTTAATCTCACCTAGTCCCACCTACCCGCACTCAGCCCATAACCCTCCACTCCTTTCCTGTCCATATACCTATCCAATTTTACCTTAAATGACACAACTGAACTGGCCTCTATTACTTCTACAGGAAGCTCATTCCACACAGCTATCACTCTCTGAGTAAAGAAATACCCCCTCGTGTTTCCCTTAAACTTTTACCCCCTAACTCTCAAATCATGTCCTCTCGTTTGAATCTCCCCTACTCTCAATGGAAACAGCCTATTCATGTCAACTCTATCTATCCCTCTCAAAATTTTAAATACCTCGATCAAATCCTCCCTCAACCTTCTACGCTCCAATGAATAGAGACCTGTTCACATGTTCAAAATTCAAAGTACACTCAAAATACATTTATTATCCAACTAGGTGTGCAATAGACAACCCTGAGATTCATCTTCTTGCAGGAAGCCACAAACCAATGAAACAGCATAGAACCCACTTAAAGGAAAAAAAACTCACACAACAATGACGGGGGGGGGGGGGGGGGGGGGGTCGTGCAAACAACAAAAAGTAGACAGATAACGCAGGGAACATTGTACGTTAAGCCGCAGGGTCCCCGAAAGTGAGACCACAGTCACGGAATCGCTGAGGTGAGTGAAGCCGGTCCAGGACCCCGTTGGTTATCGGCCACAGCTGCAGAGTCAGTTGACCGCTGAAGCGCCTCGACCAAACTACAGTAAACAAAAACCCATGGAATATGAACTGCAGAGTCCCATAAAGTGAATCAACAGCCGCTGAGCGAATGAAGCCCGTCCAGCTGGCCGATGATAGCTTCTGGACCCTGCAGAGTGGGGCCCAGGACTCCTGCACCTGTCAAATGCAGGCAGACGGCACTGATCTCCTCTTAATACTGCTCGCCGCTTTAATCAGCGCAGAGTAATGGAGCCTGCCACGGGAGATCGCAAAAGCGTCAGATCGTTTAGTTGGCTCCAAAATATATCTTCAAAATGGAAATTACAACCTGCAATCTATCACAGTTCAGAAGTACATTTACAAAATAACCTGGTTTGTGAGCCGGCGGCAAGATGTCAATTCTGGTCGCTGGTGCCATCTTGCGGAACGTGTGACAAATTGCAATGAACTACTTGCCCCAGCATCACAGACACAGCGTTCACAATTAAAATACAAAATACAGCACGAATCGTATACTATTTTTCAAGAAAAAAAAACACAAGAGCACAAAAGAAAAGTTCGATTTAGTTTAAAGTCATCAAAGTGCTGCTGTACCGAAGTAGCAATTAGGCTGTTTCAGAAATCAAATGGCTGAAGGCAAGTAGCTGCTCCCGAAACTGGTAGTGTGGGGCCTCAGGCTTCAGTACCTCCTGCCTGATGGAAGAATAGGAGACGACGGCATGCCCGGGATGCTGGAAATCTTTGATGGTGAGTGTTGCTCAGTGCCTCCTGCTGGTATGACCAGGAATGGGTTGGGATAAATATGTGCTTTCTGTAGCAGCAGCCCAGTACATTACAGAAGGGGACAGAGTTAACATCAACTAACATTAACAAAAATTATAAATGACTTACACAGGTTCAAGTAGAGTATACATAGTACCATTGCAGCACAGTCCAATCCCTTCAGCCCACCAGTGCAAACTTTCCTGTTATTATCTGAATCTATTAATTTATATATCTGGGATTTTCCACTGTCTTATCCCATGGGGATACTTTCAGGCTCCTGCTAGTTTGTGTGTTGTGCACCCACGGTACCATCAATATTCCTAATGGACCTTGCCTGTTCCCAGACTTCTGCACAGCAGTATGACTTTTTGTCATTTATCAAATCTCTCCATATTGAGGGTGCCCTCAGCCTCACCCCCCCCCCCCCATGGGAAATGTTGGCCCTCAACTACCTGAGATTCATTCTGAAAGGACAACATTTGCACCTGCAGACTGGCCTTTGGGAAGCTGTTCCCACTGTACACTGTCCCCTCCAGTCAAATCGTGGTCAGCAATAGAAGAGTTTATTCACTCCATGTGGAGGGAGGAGGGCAGTAGGGGAATTTGGAAGCTTCCAGTTTTTGGGGGGTGGAATCACTATGGAGAGAAGGGAAACCAATTAGTTACTATGTGAGGGGTCAGCGAGAGCGTTAAACTTTATCCCTGGGGATAGTCATTTTGGGGAGTGTCTGTGAAAGGGTTAATTTATGGGCATAGTTTGTCAGTGAAGGGGTTATGCTCCTCCTGGTACAGTCATTGGGTAGTGTCAGCAAATGTGTTATTATCTCTCCTGTGCACAAGACAGTGAGGGGTGTCAGTGAAAGTCAGTGTGTGGCATGTTACAGAAAGGATTAAACCCCTCATTAAGGTGCTAACTGTGGGGAATGGCAGTGAAAGAGTTAAACACCTCCCCTGGGTACAGTTCATTGGAACGGTTAAATGCCTCCATGGTGCATTCAAAGTGCATGGTGACAGTAAAAGGGTTAAAAGCCTCCCCTGTGTATACAATATGGGGAGTATCAATTAAATAGTTAAACGCCTGATACAAAGTGTGGGGGGAGTCTGTGAAAGATTTAAACCATACCCCACATGCAGTAAATGTGTACAGTGTCACTGAAAGGGTTAAAACCTCAAGTATAGTCAATGTGATGAGTGTCAGTACAAGAATTAAACCCCACCCTGGAACCAGTCATTGCAAGAGAGGGATGTTACTAAAAGGGTTAACCCCTTCACCTGGGTGCAGATACTGAGAGGAGAATCAGATTAATGATAAAACATGTCATCTGGCAAAATTACTGTGGGGAGTGCTTGTTAAGGGGTTAAACTACTTATCTGGATACAGTCACTGAGGGGTGTGTCAGTGAAAGGGTTGATCTCCTTGCCTGGGTATGGACACTGTGGGGCATGCTACAGAAAGTGTTAAATCCCTCAGTTCAAGATTGTCATTCAACCACACACATGTACAGCCAAGTGAAACATCTTTCCTCTGGTCCATTGTGCAAAACACAGAACATACAGTCACACACAGCACAAATCATTCCAGAAGCACATACGAGGGGTGATTGATAAGTTTGTGGCCTAAGGTAGAAGGAGTCAATTTTAGAAAACCTAGCACATTTATTTTTCAACATAGTTCCCTCCTACATTTACACACTTAGTCCAGTAGTTGTGGAGCATACGGATCTTGGATCTCCAGACAGTGTACACTGCAGATTGTGGCCTAAGGTAAAAGGAGATTCGTTATACAGCTCTTGTTATATGCACATGCAGTTCAACTCTTTGAGTGACTATGCAGAAAGTTTGAAGTTAATAACTCATCAGGAGTGAAGGATAAGTTCATGGCCTAAGGTAGAAGGAGATGAGTTATTAACTTCAAACTTTCTGCGTAATTACTCAGAGCTGGCCTGCATGTGCATGTAACGAGAGCTGTATAACTCATCTCCTTCTACCTTAGGCCATGAACTTATCAATCACCCATCTGTGGACACTTCCTGGAGGTTCAAGATCTGTATGCTCCATGACCACTGGACTGAGTGTGTAAATGTAGGAGGGGACTATGTTGAAACATAAATGTGCTAGGTTTTCTAAAATTGAATCTTTCTACCTTAGGCCACAAACTTATCAATCACCTCTCATACAATCACACACAGCACAAATACTTACCATCCATTTCATACATTCACACACAACACAAATAGTTAAATCCAGTTCATACATTCACACACAACACAAATAGTTCCAATAGTACGTCAGTCACAAAATGATTTCAGCACCAGTCCCTGAGCAGCATGGCCTGAAGACTGATGGTGCATGGGACGTTGCCCTGGAGCCATGTGTCTGCAGGAACAAGCCCACAGCTGTTCCTCATCCCGTACTGGGTCAGCCGCAGATGAAGAAAATCCAACTTGTTGCTGAGGGAGTAAACACTAGAGAGCCAACCCATCATGGATTCCAGCATGCCCACCATGCATCTGATCTCTTCCACATTTCCTCCTCCCCTGCACGACTGTAACAGACAATAAGGGACAATGTTCATGTGACAATGGAGGACATACAGCTCCCTCGTTGTCAGTCTCGCCAATTCATTCAGCTGTGGGGAGTGTTCATGTCATTGGACTCAGGCATGGTTCTGGACAACTGGAAAATTGCAAATGGCACTCCACACTTTGAGAAAGGAAGGAAGCAGTATAAAAGAGATTATAGACCAGCTAGCCTGACCTCAGTTGTTGGAGTCAATTGTTAAGGATGAGGTCATGGTGACACAGGACAAGATAGGACAAAGTCAGCATGGTTTCCTTAAAGAAAATACTGTTGGACATACCTGTTGGAATTCTTTGAGGAGATTACAAGTAGGATAGATAAAGGGGATGCAGTGGATGTTATATATTTGGATTTTCAGAAGGGCTTGGACAAGGTGCCACACATGAGGTTGCTTACCAAGTTAAGAGCCCATGGTATTACAGGAGAGTCACTGGCATGGTTGGAGCATCGGCTGATCAGTAGGAGGCAGCAAGTGGGAATAAAAGGATCCTTTTCTGGTTGGCTGCCAGTTACTAGTGGTATTCTGCAGGGGTCAGTATTGGGACCACTTCTTCTTATGCAGTAAATCAATAAGTTAGATGATGGAATAGAGGCTCTGTTACCAAGCTTGCAGGGGATATGAATATTGGTGGAGGGGCGGGAAGTGTTGAGGAAACAGGAAGGCAGCAGAAGGACTTAGACATAGAACCATAGAACATTACAGCACAGAAACAGGCCTTTTGGCCCTTCTTGGCTGTGCCAAAACATTTTTCTGCCTAGTCCCACTGACCTGCACCTGGCCCATATCCCTCCAATACACCTCTCATCCATGTACCTGTCCAAGTTTTTCTTAAATGTCAAAAGTGAGCCCACATTTACCACTTCATATGGCAGCTCATTCCACACTCCCACCACTCTCTGTGTGAAGAAGCCCCCCCCCAATGTTCCCTTTAAACTTTTCCCCCTTCACCCTTAACCCATGTCCTCTGTTTATTTTCTCCCCTAGCCTCAGTGGAAAAAGCCTGCTTGCATTCACTCTATCTAGACCCATCATAATTTTATACACCTCTATCAAGTCTGCCCTCATTCTCCTACGCTCCAGGGAATAAAGTCCTAACCTATTCAACCTTTATCTGTAACTCAGTTTCTCAAGTCCCGGCAACATCCCTGTAAACCTTCTCTGCACTATTTCAACCTTATTAATATCCTTCCTGTAATTTGGTGACCAAATCTACAAACAATACTCAAAATTCGGCCTCACCAATGCCTTATACAACCTCACTATAACATTCCAACTCTTATGCTCAATACTTTGACTTATAAAGGCCAATGTACTAAAAGCTCTCTTTACTACCCAATCTACCTGTAACGCCACTTTTAGGGAATTTTGTATCTGTATTCCCAGATCCCTCTGTTCTACTGTACTCAGTGCCCTACCATTTACCTTGTATGTTCTACCTTGGTTTTTCCTTCCAAAGTGCAATACCTCACACTTGTCTGTATTAAACTCCATCTGCCATTTTTCATATTAGGAGAATGGGCAAGAAAGTGGCAAATGAAATACAATGTTGGAAGTTGCATGGTCATGCACTTTGGTAGTAGAAATAAATGTGCGGATTATTTTCTAAACGGGGAGGAAATCAAAAAGTTCCGAGAAGCAGAGGAACTCAGGAGCCCTTGTGCAGAACGCCCTAAGGGTTAACTTGCAGGTTGAGTCAGTGATGAGGAAGGCACATACAAAGTTATCATTCATTTCTAGAGGTCCAGAGTATAAGATCAGGGATGTGATGCTGAAGCTTCTTTAGGCCTCACCTTGAGTATTGTGAACAATTTTGGGTTTCTCATCTGAGAAAAGATGTGTTGGCATTGGAGAGGCTACAGAGGAGGTTCACAAGGATGATTTTGGGAACGAAAGGGTTAATATGAGGACTATTTGATGGGTCTGGGCCTTTACTCACTGGAATTTAGAAGGATGAGGGCAGATCTCACTGAAACCTTTCGAATGTTGAAAAGCCTAGACAGAGTAGATGTGGAAAGGATTTTTCCCATGGTGGAGGAGTCTAGGACAAGAGGGCAAATCCTCAGGCTAGAGGGGCATCCATTTAAAACAGAGATGCAGAGAAATTTCTTTCACCAGAGGGTGGTGAATTTGTAGAATTTGTCACCACAGGTAGCTGTGAAGACCAGGTCGTTGGGTGTATTTAAGGCAGAGGTTGATAAGTTCTTCTTTGGACACAGCATTAAAGGTTATGGGGAGAAGGCTGGGGAGTGGGGCTGAGGAGTGGGGAAAGGGATCAGCCATGACTAAATTATGGAGCAGACTAGATGGGCCAAATGGCCTAATTTCCTCCTATGTCTTGTGGTCATGTCTTATGAAAGGGTTAAACTCCTCCACTGGGCATTATGGGTGTGCAAATGTTAGTGAAATTGTTCAAAGCTTCGGTGCAGTCAGAGATTTAACATCATCCCCTAGGTGCACTCAGTATGGAGAGTCAATGAAAGTGTTAAATCTGTCAACTGGAAGGTCTGTGGGTTTGTCAGTGAGAGGGTTAAACCCTTTGCTACGATACACTGTGGGGTTTATAAAAGGGTTAACCCCACTGGGTGGAGTAATTTCCACGAAAGAGTTAAAACTGCTCTCTGTGCAGAATTTTTTGAAAGGTTTTCAGAGAAATGTTTAATCCTCTGGCCTTGGTACAGTTAGTGAAAGGGTTAAACACCTATACACGGCATTGTAATACAAAGGGTGTAATTCTCTCCTGTGTACTTTCAGCATGTGTATCAGTGAAGTGGTTAACCCCCATACTCCCCCCTATGTCAGTGTACCCCACATATTTGGGGTGTCAATTAATGAGTTAAAACTCTCTGCTGTGTATAATCATGGTGGGGAGATTGTGAAAGGTTTAATCCATTCCCCTAAGTGCAGTTAACATGGAGAGTGTCAGTGAAAGGGTTAAACCCCTCCTCTTGGTACAGGTGCTGAATATCCGTGAAAGAGTTAACCCCCGGTAGTGCAGGCACTGTGCGAGTGTCAGCAAAAGGCTTAAACTACTCCTCTGAGTACAGATAGCATGTGCTATGTCAGTCAATGGGTTAAAACCCTCAGTCGAGTACCCGTGCGGTATCAGTGAAAGGTTTAAATCCTTTTCAAATTCCCAGTCACTGTGGGGATGGGAAAACCCTTGCCTAAGTACGTTGTCTTGATTGTCAGTGAAAGGGTTAAATCCTTTCACTATGTGCAGATTCTGTGGGACAGTCGGGGAAAGGGTTAAATCCGTCATCTGGTACAGTCAGACAAGGGGTTAAGTCCCTCAGGGTAATCTCCCTGGACCTCCGATGATTGGCTCTGCGGGGTGGGATCGGGGATGTGAGCCCATGCTTGGCACTGGGAATCTGCAACCTCTCTCTCCGGGTCCCTGTCTTCCCCCAGCACCCCATCACCAGCTACCAAACCCTTTACCAGACTTCTGTGGAAACAGCTGGGTGTGACAACATGCCAGCCTTGGTCCACGGGCGAATTTCACAGCTCCGATCCTATAATCCCTGAGGAACAATTCTGGCTGCCAGGATCCAGTCCTGAGAGGAGTTGGAGTGAGTGGGAGTTGGTCCCCTAGCCCAGTGATTCCAGAATGAAGAATCACTCCCTCCCAATAACTCACTTGGAAAAGGGTCCGACTGTGAGAAACATTTTCTGTGTATAACACTCCCGTCAGTAGGAGTCGCCTTTGGCTTTCTGTAATCAACAGCGGGAGATCCCCACAGGAGGCAAAGTCTCAGAACCAGAATCAGGTTTATTATCACTGACGTACTGTTTGTCATGAAACTTGCTGTTTTGCAACAGTGCCGGACATGAAATTACGATAAATTACAAAATAAATAGTGCAAATGACAAAAATCGTGGTTGATAGTGTTCATTGATTGATAGACCATTCAGAAATCTGACTGCAGAGGGGAAGAAACTGTTCCTAAAACATTGAATGTAGGTCTTCATGTACCTCATCCCTGATGGTAGTAACAAGAAGAGGACACGTCCTGGATGCTGCCACATCCTGGTAATGGATGCTGCCTTTCGGAGGCACTCCATCTTGGAGATGGCGGGGACTGTTAAACTGTGATGGAGAAGGCTGAGACCACAACCTCTTTTGTGATCTTGTGTGTTGGAACCTCCATACCAGATGGTGATACACCCAGTCAGAATGGTTAAAAGCAGGAAGGTGACCTCCATAACCATTGACCCCCACCATTGGCTATTCTCAATTCCACCATCAGGAAGGACAATAGGCAATAGGTGCAGGAGTAGGCCATTCGGCCCTTTGAGCCAGCACTGCCATTTGATGTGATCATGGCTGATCATCCACAATCAGTACCCCGTTCCTGCCCTCTCCCCATATCCCTCTATCCTTAAGAGCTCTATCTAACTCTTTCTTGAAAGCATCAGGCGATACAGGAGCCTGAAGACCCACAGTTCAAGGTTGAACAACAGCTTCTTCCCCACTGCCAGCAGGTTCATGAGCCCAGCTGAAGCAGCCTTACACTAGTTCGGACTGTACTTTTTCCATTTCTCAGTCTTGCACTGGTCGTAGAACACTAAGCAAATAAACATAGAAACATAGAAAATAGGTGCAGGAGTAGGCCATTCGGCCCTTCGAGCCTGCACCGCCATTCAGTATGATCATGGCTGATCATCCAACTCAGAACCCTGTACCTGCTTTCTCTCCATACCCCCTGATCCCTTTAGCCACAAGGGCCATATCTAACTTCCTCTTAAGTATAGCCAATGAACCAGCCTCAACTGTTTCCTGTGTAAGAGAATTCCACAGATTCACCACCCTCTGTGTGAAGAAGTTTTTCCTCATCTCGGTCCTAAAAGGCTTCCCCTTTATCCTTAAACTGTGACCCCTCATTCTGCACTCCCCCAACATTGGAAACAATCTTCCTGCATCTAGCCTGTCCAATCCCTTTAGAATTTTATACGTTTCAATAAGATCCCCCCTCAATCTTCTAAATTCCAGTGAGTATAAGCCTAGTCGATCCAGTCTTTCTTCATATGAAAGTCCTGCCATCCCAGGAATCAATCTGGTGAACCTTCTCTGTACTCCCTCTATGGCAAGAATGTCTTTCCTCAGATTAGGGGACCAAAACTGCACACAATATTCTTGGTGCAGTCTCACCAAGGCCTTGTACAAGTGCAGTAGAACCTCTCTGCTCCTGTACTCAAATCCTTTTGCTATGAATCCCAACATACCATTTGCCTTTTTCTCAGCCTGCTGTACCTGCATGCCCACCTTCAATGACTGATGTACAATGACACGAAAGAAACAGGCCCTTTGTCCCATTTAGTCTGTGTCTACCTGATCGACTATCTGGTGCCACGTACCATGTCCTTCCAAACCCCTGACATTCATGTACTTCTCTCCAGTGTTACAATTTAACCCACTTCTTCTGGAAACGCGTTCCACACTCTCACCATACTCTGAGAGTAGACGTTCTCCTTCAGATTCCCCTTAAGTAGTTCACCCTTTAACTCTTAACCTATGACCGCTGGTTCATCTCACCCAACATGTATTTACTCTATCTATGCCCCTCATAATTTGTATACCTCTATCAAATCTCCCTTCATTCTCCTGTGTTCCAGGAATAAAGTCCTAACCTATTCAACCTGTCCTTACAGCTCAGATCTTCAAGTTGCGGCAACATCCTGTACTTATAAATTTTCTCTGCACTTTCTCAAGTTTATTGACGTCTTTCCTCATGTAGGTGACAAGTGCTGCATACAACACTCCAAATTAGGCCTCACCAATCTTTTAGACAACTTCAATGCAACCTTCCATCTCCTGTACTCAGTCCTCAGATATATGAAGGATAATATGCCAAAAACTTTCTTTACAATCCTATTTACCTGAGATGCCACTTTCAATGAATTATGGATCTGTATTCCCAGACACTCTGAGATAGTTACTGATCGTCCTCCATCAAGAGGTCTACCGTGGAGTCATTCACTGACCATCCTTTATCGGGAGGTTCATCAGAGGGCTGCTTAGTGGAGGTCCAGCTGGGACTGTTCACTGACCGTCCTCCGTCAGGACCTCCGGCTGCGACTGTTCACTGACCGTCCTCCGTCAGGACCTCCGGCTGGGACTGTTCACTGACCGTCCTCCGTCAGGACCTCCGGCTGGGACTGTTCACTGACCGTCCTCCGTCAGGACCTCCGGCTGGGACTGTTCACTGACCGTCCTCCGTCAGGACCTCCGGCTGGGACTGTTCACTGACCGTCCTCCGTCAGGACCTCCGGCTGGGACTGTTCACTGACCGTCCTCCGTCAGGACCTCCGGCTGGGACTGTTCACTGACCGTCCTCCGTCAGGACCTCCGGCTGGGACTGTTCACTGACCGTCCTCCGTCAGGACCTCCGGCTGGGACTGTTCACTGACCGTCCTCCGTCAGGACCTCCGGCTGGGACTGTTCACTGACCGTCCTCCGTCAGGACCTCCGGCTGGGACTGTTCACTGACCGTCCTCCGTCAGGACCTCCAGCTGCGACTGTTCACTGACCGTCCTCCGTCAGGACCTCCGGCTGGGACTGTTCACTGACCGTCCTCCGTCAGGACCTCCGGCTGGGACTGTTCACTGACCGTCCTCCGTCAGGACCTCCGGCTGGGACTGTTCACTGACCGTCCTCCGTCAGGACCTCCGGCTGCGACTGTTCACTGACCGTCCTCCATCAGGACCTCCGGCTGGGACTGTTCACTGACCGTCCTCCTTCAGGACCTCCGGCTGGGACTGTTCACTGACCGTCCTCCGTCAGGACCTCCGGCTGGGACTGTTCACTGACCGTCCTCCATCAGGACCTCCGGCTGGGACTGTTCACTGACCGTCCTCCGTCAGGACCTCCGGCTGGGACTGTTCACTGACCGTCCTCCATCAGGACCTCCGGCTGGGACTGTTCACTGACCGTCCTCCGTCAGGACCTCCGGCTGCGACTGTTCACTGACCATCCTCCATCAGGACCTCCGGCTGGGACTGTTCACTGACCGTCCTCCATCAGGACCTCCGGCTGCGACTGTTCACTGACCGTCCTCCATCAGGACCTCTGGCTGCGACTGTTCACTGACCATCCTCCATCAGGAGGTCCACGGTGGGACTGGTCACTGGCCGTCCTCTATCAAGAGATCCAGGGTGGGAGTATTTACTGACCGTTCACCATAAGTAGATACAGGGTGGGACTGCTCACTGACTGCCCTCCATCAGGAAGTCCCTCATGGGTCCAGTCACTGATGACTACGTTAGGATCAGTCCTATCCAGCGCTCCTCAGCCAGTGACACATCCCATGTCAGTGTGTGGGAGGGCTCATAGATTACAAACAAAAGAAAATCTGCAGATGCTGGAAATCCGAGCAACACACACAAAATGCTAGAGGTACTCAGCAGGGTGCATCTGCTCTCCGGATGAGGCTTTTCATTCTAGAATGAAGGAGATGTCCCTCCTTTGTCAAAGAAAGGGGCTTTCGTTTATCCACCATCAACGCTGCTCTCAACTGCATCTCTTCTATTTCACGTACATTTGGTCTTACCCCATCCTCATGCCACACTAGCAGGGATAGGGTTCCTCTCGTCCTCACCTACCACCCCAGCAGCCTCCGTGTCCAGCACGTAATTCACAAAAACTTTCATTTCATCCAAATGGATCCCACCACCAAACACGTCCCTCACTTTCTGCTTTCCAAACAATCACTCCCTTTTGTGACTTCCTTGTCCATTCATCCCTCCCCACTGATCTCCCTCCTGACACTTACTCTTGCAAGCGGAAAAGGGCTTCACCTGCCCCTACAGTTCCTCCCTTACTACCATTCAGGGTGCCAAACATTTCTTCCAGGTGAGGTGACACTTTTCCTGTCAGTCTGTTGGGGTCATATACTGTGTTCAGTGCTCCCGGTGTGGCCTCTTGTATATCGGTGAGACCCGACGTGGATTGGGAGACCGCTTCACCGAGCACCTATGCTCCGTCCGCCAGAACAAGCAGGATCTCCCAGTGGCCACCCATTTTATTTCCTCTTCCCATTCCAATCTGTCCATTCATGTCCTTCTCAGCTGTCGGGATAAGGCCACACTTAGGTTGGAGGAACAACACCTTATATTCACCACTTACAAACACGCTGGATGAACTCAGCAGGTCGGGCAGCATCCATTGAAAGCAGCAGTCAACGTTTCGGGTCGAGACCCTTCGTCAGGACTGAAGAAGGAGGGGGGGGGCAGGAGCCCTATAAATAAGGTGGGGGGAGGGGGAAGGTGCCAGGTGAAAAACCAATCAGAGGAGAGATTGAGGGCTAGGGGAGGGGAAGCAGGGAGGGGATAGGCAGGAAAGGTGAAGAAGCAATGTAAGGGGAAAGCACTATGGGTAGTAGAAGAAGGCAGAATCATGAGAGAGGTGATAGGCAGCTAGAAGAGGAGGTAAAGTGGAAGTGGGATGGGGGAAGGGAGAGGGAAGGAATTACCAGAAGTTGGAGAATTCGATGTTCATGACAAGGGGCTGGAGACTACCCAGATGGTATATGAGGTGTTGCTCCTCCAACCTGAGTTTGGCCTCATCATGGCAGTAGAGGAGGCCATGTATGGACATATCCGAATGGGAATGTGAAGCAGAGTTGAAGTGGGTGCAAACCAGGAGATCCTGTCTGTTATGGCGGACGGAGCGAAGGTGCTCGACAAAGTGGTCCCCCAATCTGCATCGGGTCTCGCTGATGTAGAGGAGGCCGCACTGGGAGCACCAGAAGCAATAGATGACCCCAACAGACTCACAAGTGAAGTGTTGCCTCACCTGGAAGGACTGCCTGGGGACCTGAATGGAGGTAAGAGAGGAGGTGTAGGGACAGGTGTAGCACTTACGCTTGCAGGGATAAGTGCCAGGTGGGAGATTTGTGGGGAGGGGCGTGTGGACCAGGCAGTCATGGAGGGAAAGATCCCTGCGAAAAGCAGAGAGGGGTAGAGAGGGAAAGATGTGCTTAGTGGTGGGGTCCTCTTGAAGGTGGCAGAAATTGCAGAGGATAATATGCTTTATCCTGAGGCTGGTGGGGTGGTAGGTGAGGACAAGGGGAACACAGTTCCTGTTGTGCTGATGGGAGGATGGGGTGAGGGTCAAAGTGCGGGAAATGGAGGAGATGCGGGTGAGGGCATCATTGATGATGGCAGAATGGAAACCACGATTCTTAAAGAAAAAAGACATTTGGGATGTCCTGGAATGGAAAGCGTCATCCTGGGAGCAGATGCAGCGGAGACGGAGGAACTGGGAATAGGGAATAGCATTTTTGCATTTGGCAGGGTGGGAAGAGGTATAATCAAGATAGTTATGGGAGTCAGTGGGTTTATTGAAGATGTCAGTGGACAGTCTATCTCCAGAAATGGAGACCGAGAGATCGAGAAAGGGGAGAGAAGTGTCTGAGATGGACCAAGTGAATTTGCGGGCTGGGTGGAAGTTAGAGGCAAAGTCTATGAAATTGACGAGTTCAGCATGGGTGCAGGAAGCAGCACCAATGTAGTCGTCAATGTAGCGAAGGAAAAGTTGGGGAGCAGTACCAGTATAGATTTGGAGCATAGACTGTTCCACATAACCCACGAAGAGGCAGACATAGCTAGGGCCCATGCGAGTGCCCATAGCTACACCCTTGGTCTGAAGAAAGTGGGAAGAGCCGAAAGAGAAGTTATTAAATATGAGTACCAGTTCCGCCAACCGGAGGAGTGTGGTGGTGTTGGGGAACTGGTGAGGTCTATTGTCAAGAAGGTAGCGGAGGGCTTTGAGGCCTTCTGGATGGGGAATTGAAGTGTATAAGGATTGGACATCCATGGTGAAAATGAAGCGGTCAGGACCGGGGAACTGGAAGTTATTGAAGAGGTGGAGGGCATGGGATGTATCCTGGATGTAGGTGGGGAGGGACTGAACTATGGGTGACAAAATGGAGTCCAGGTAGGCAGATACAAGTTCAGTGGGGCAGGAGAAGGCCGAAACCATAGGCCCACCAGGACAATCAGGCTTGTGGATCATGGGGAGGAGGTAAAACCGAGCAGTGCGGGGTGTGGGAATTATGAGTTTTTTGGCTGAGGATGGAAGGTCCCCGGAGTTGATAAGGACAGTGATGGGACGGGAGACAATGGTTTGATGTTTTTTGGTGGGGTCCTGTTCCAGGGCTAAGTAAGAGGAAGTGTCAGAGAGCTGCCGTTTGGCCTCAGTGAGGTAGAGGTTTGTCCGCCAGACTACTACGGCACCACCTTTGTCTGTCGGTTTGATGGTGAGGTTAGGATTAGTGCGGAGAGAGTGGAGGGCAGTGCGTTCAGAGGGAGTAAGGTTGGAACGGGAGAGAGGAGTGGTGAAGTTGAGACGGTTGATGTCTCGGCGACAGTTGGAGATGAAAAGATCGAGTGCAGGTAGAAGGCCCGGTGGGGGAGTCCAGGAGGAGGAAGAGGGTTGAATACGGGAGAAGAGGTCATCAATAGGGGGAGGGAATCCTTGTTAAAGTAGTAGGCTCAGAGACGTAGGCGACGGAAGAAGAGTTCAGCGTCATGGCAGGCACGGAACTCACTGAGGTGTGGATGGAGGGGGACAAAGTGAGGCCCTTGCTAAGCACAGAATGCTCTGCCTCAGAGACGGGAAGGTCAGAGGGGATGGTGAAGATGTGGCAAGGGTTGGGGCTGGGGTCAGAGGAGGGTAAAGAGTGGGAGGTCTCAGGAGGGAGAAGGGGATTGGGATGTTCAGGGAGAGCGGGCTGAGGGGAGGATGAGGGATCAGAGGAATGGAGGGGAGATGAGGGGTGGAAGGAAGGACGGGAGTTGTGGGGAGGATAGGGGGTAGTAGCGGAATAAGACGAGCTGTAGGACCCAGCGGCAGTAAGAACGGTCCCAGTCTGGAGAGGGTCAGGATCTCGGTCCGAGCTGGATCTAGAGCTGGGAGTTTCGGAGCCTGTGGCCTGCAGGGCGCCAGAACTGAGGTCCGAGTCAGAAGCGGGTGAGTCCATGGCGCACTGGGGGCTGATGCCCATGTCCGGGAGGCCGTGGTTCCAGTCAGGGTTAGAGTCAGAGGCGGATGGGTCTTCGGTCTGCCGAAGTCCCGAGAAGTCGAAGTCCAAGGGGTCGGGGTCCGGGCTGGAGGAGGTCGTCATCGCGGGCTGCAGGTGGGCGAGCTTGTGATCCTTCTTGGATGCGAGGAAAGAGAAGAAACGGCGGTTGGAGGCGTGAATCCGGCGGAGAATGAAGTGTAGGAGAGGTCCATGGCAGACAGTTGAGAGCGAGGCCCGCAGTGGTGACAGAAAGAGAGACAGGGTCCGTAGGTATCTCCACATGGAGATTATATTCCATTTGGGTAGCCTCCAACCTGATGGCATGAACATCAATTTCTCAAACTTACAGTAATGCCACCAATCCCCTCCCCTTCACCATTTCCCATCCCCTTTCCCCTCTCTCATGTTATCTCTTTGCCCACCCATCGCCTCCCTCTGGTGCTCCTCCCCCCCTTTATTCTTTCTTCCATGGCATTCTCTCTTTCACCAATCAACTTCCTAGCTCTTTACATCATCCCTCCCCCTCCAAGTTTCACCTAATGGCTGGTGTTTCTTGCTCCCCTCCCCCATCTTTCAAATCTACTCCTCAGCTTTTTTTCTCAACGATTTTGGACCAAAATGTCGATTATACATTTTTCTATCGATGCTGCCTTGCCTGCTGAGTTTCTCCAGCATTTTGTGTGTCAAACATCAATTGATCAATGAGCAGGAACCCTCCCAACCACAGGGTGACAGGAAGTGTCCCCCACAGGAGGGAGTTGACCTTCACCCTGGATACCCCATTGTGTTCACACCCTCCACATCCTGGAGCTCACCTTTGACCAGGAACCACACTGCAGAGCTTGGACATGTTGGGACATTGTTCCTTATGGTGGTGGAGGCAGATACACTAGTTTAAGAGACTACTAGACAGGTATATGGAGGAATTTAAGGTGGGGTGTCATATGGGAGGCAGGGTTTGAGGGTCGGCACAACATTGCGGGCTAAAGGGCCTGTAATGTGCTGTACAATTCTATTACAGAAGATCACACGAACCATGAGGGACACAGACAGGGTGAGTGAGCAGTCTTTTCCAAGGGTTGGAGACAAAGGGGCACAAGTTTAAGGTGAGAGGGGAAAGATTTAAAGTCCCTAAAGGGTAACATTTTCACCCAGAGGGCGGTAGGTATATGGAACAGCCTGTAGGGGTTCCCAACCTGGGGTCTGTGGACCCCTTGGTTAATGGTGGGGACCCCTGGCTCAGGAAAGTTTGAGGACCTCTGGGAGCAGCTGAGGCAGGTACAATAGCAATGCTTGGAAGACATTCGAAAAGGAATGTCTTCCTATGTAGGCTTCTCTGTCAGAATGGACCCGAAGGGCCGAAGGGCCTTTCTCCCTGCAGCAGGATTCTGTGACTTTGTCTTGTTGTGATAAACTGTGGGGTCAAAAAGTTTGAAGGGATTAGGAAGCGAGGGGGAACAGCATGTCTAAGGCTAGACTGGGGAGGCAGTGCCCCCTCCCCCCACCCTTAGAGAGCTGAATGCTGGTTGTAAGTGGGGTTCACACGCTTCTACATCGCCAGTGGTGCTCTCAGGGCGGGTTATAAACCAAGCCGTTACTGTTATTTCTGTGTACTTCCTCTGAGGCAAAGTGCTGTTAAACCAGAACCTTCTTCAGCAGGGGAAGCCCCGTCGGCAGCCGTCGAAAAGCCCCGGAGCTTCCTGGAGTGTTAGAAAGCCCCGGTCTCCTGCTGGGATGGGCTGCCAGCAGCCGTGACCTCAGGATCTCAGTTCCTCCTGCTTTCTGGTAACACACTGGGCAGGCAGCCAAGAACTGCCGACTGGTTAACCCTTAACCGGCCTGTCACAGCAGGAGAGGGGGGGAAGGGCACCAGGGAACAGGCAGTGCGGGGTGGGGCGGGGGCAGGGGGTGGCAGTTCTCTCCACAGGTAATCCGGAGGATTTCACAGATGTAGCGAGAAGGGTGGTGAGGAGGGAGGGCAGTGGGGAGAGAGGGATATTGAAGGAGGAGTGAGAGCGCGGGAGGGTCAGTTTCAAAAGGGAGGAGGATTGAGGAGGGAGCGCTGTGGGAAGGGGACAGGAGAGGGAGGGGTGCTCTGGGAGGGGGGTTTGAAGAGGGTGTAGGATTGAAGAGGAAGTGCTGTGGGAGGGAGGTTTGAAAGTGTAGGATTGAGGAGGGAGTGCTGTGGGAGGGAGGTTTGAAGAGGGATGGGATTGGTATAATGGCTGTAGGAGGGGTAGTTTGAAGAGGGAGGGGGCTTGAGGAGGAAGCGGTGTGGGAGGGGGAGTGAAGGTAAGGCTTGGAACTGGGAGCACAGTGAGGGGGGAGGGAAGAGGGAGAGAGGTTGAGGGAGCACTCTGGTTGGGGGTTTGAAGAGGAACGGAGATTGCGGAGGGGTCACTGTGGGAGGTGGGTGAAGAGGGGAATCGAGGACGGAGTGAAGAAGGGAATGCTGTGGGGAGGGGGCCTGAAACCCAGAGTGAAATCCATGTAAACTGTCCCACTTCATGGCTAACCCTGCAGCTGGACCTGGGGATAAGGAGGGAAGTGTCCTGGGCTTTTGCATGGCCCCTTGGATGAGGGACCAGATCCTGGGGAGCATGGGGAAGAGATGGCCATACCCCTCACAGCACAGCATGTTGAGGGGCAGGTGGAGATGGTGGGGAGTGGGGAGTGTGTGGCCGAAGGAAAACTGATCCAGACTCTTTAGGCACAGCAAGATCCCGCCGAGGACTACCACTTTACCCGGAGGCCGTCCCCAAAGGCTGAGGGCCCACTCACTCCCACTCTGATCCTGAGGCCAAAAGGCCAGTTCCTGATGACTCTCCTCGGGACGACATGGTGGGTTAATGTTCACATGGGTATAATCATTTACCATGGGATTGTTGGGCCTATTGCCTCACTGTCTCTCTAAATTAAATAATTTAAACCATATTGCTATCTGGGATAAATGCTACCAGCTGTCTACCCTATCTCTAACTCCCACAATCTTATAAACCTCGATCAGATCTCTCCTCAATCTCTGCTGTTCCAAAAAAAAACCCTAATTTGTCCAACTTCTCACTACAGCAGATATTTTCTCGTCGAGGCAGCACTCGGCACCCTCCCCAAAGTCCCCAAGCACCTTCCCGCAATAGGGCGACCAGAACTACACAGAGTGCCAACCGCGTATTGGAGTTGAGGACGTCATTGTCTTCCTAATTCAATAGGCTTACATCCATCTGGATGAGCCAGGCAGCACCGTGAGAATCACGTTCTTTGATTTCTCCAGTGCTTTCATCACTCTACGACCTGCTTTATTAGGAAATAAGCTCACGAAGATGCAAGTGGACGTTCCACTAGTGTCCTGGATTACAGACCACCGGTCCAGACAGCCATGTATTAGCAGCACGGGCACCTCAGGGGACTGTCCTGTCCCCCTTCTCGTTCACCATCTACACCTCGGACTTCAGTTACTACTCGGAGTCCTGCAACTTGCACAGGTTTCTGGATGATTCGGCGGCTGTGGCCTGTATCAGCCGGGGTACAGAAGAGTGATGAGCAGCTTTGTTGAGTGGTGTGGTCTGAATCACCTGAGGCTCAACATCGCTGAGACGAACGAGTTGGTGGTGGGCTTCAGGAAGGAGAAATCACCCTGTGTTCCCATCTCCATCAATGTAATGGATGTGGAAATTGTCCAGGACTACAAATACCTGGGAACTCACCTGGACAATAAACTGGACTGGTCTAGAAATACTGGGGCTCTGTACAAGAAGGAACAGAGCCGGCTGTACTTCCTGAGGAGGTTCTGGTCATTCGACGTCTGCAGCACTATGCTACGACTCAGTGGTGGCCAGCAATCTATTCCACGCTGCAGGGTGAGAGCAGCTGACACCAGGAACATCAATAAACTCGTCAGGGAGGCTGGTTCTGTTCTGGGGGTGGAACTGGGTTCCCTGATGGTTGTGTCTGAGAGGACGATGCTGCAGGAGCGCTATGGGAGGGCTTTTTAAAGAGTGAGGGGGTAGCGGAGGGATGCTGTGGGAAGGAGGTTTGACTAGAGAGGGCGATTGAGGTGGGAGTGCTGTGAGAGGTGGGGTTTGGAGAGGGATTGCGGAGGGAGTGCTGTGGAAGGGGGAGTGAAGTGAAGTGCTGTGGGAGGGGGAGTTTGATAAGGGAGGGGGATTGAGGAGGGAATGCTGTGGGATGGGGAGTGAAGAGGGGGGTCAAGGAGGGAACACTTGAGTGTGAGGGATTGAAGAGGGAACACTGTGGGGGAGGGAGGGTTCGATATGACCACTGTCCTAACCTTGCAGCTGGACATGGGGATAAGGAAGGAAGTGTCCTGGGCTTTTTCACACGGTCCCTCAGGTGAGGGACCAGATCCTGGAGAGTGCAGGGAAGAGATGGTCATGCCCCTTGGAGCACAACATGTTGAAGGGCAGATGGAGATCATAGGGGGAGTGTTCGGCCAAAGGAAAACTGTTGAGAGGTTGTTGCTCCAGACTCTTTAGGCACAGCAAGATCCCGCGGAGGACTACCACTTTACCCGGAGGCCGTCCCCGAAGGCTGAGGGCCCACTCACTCCCACTCTGGTCCTGAGGCCAACAGGCCTGTTCCTGATGCCTCTCCTCGGGCTTCCTCCAGGTGGTCCAGTTTCTTTTGCCACTCCAAGGACATGCAGATGTGTTGGTGGGTTAATCGGTTACCATGGGCTTGTTGGGCCCGTTACCTTGCCGTCTCTGTAAATTAAATAATTTAAACCATATTCCTACCTGGGGTAAATGCTACTGGCTGTCTACGCTATCTCTCCCCCAGCCTCTGCTATCCCAGAGAAAACAACTCCAATTTGTCCAACTTCTCATCATAGCACATACTGTCTCATCCAGGCAGCACCCAGCACCCCTCCCCCCACCCCCACCGAAGTCCCCACACCCTTCTTGCAATAGGGTGAACAGAACTCCAGCGGGTGCTGTAGAAGCAACCTGCTTGTACAGTCGTAGTGAATGGACAGGTTACAGGGGCCAGGTGGTCTGTTTCTGCTCCTGTTCCCTTGTGCCCCTGTCCTGCTTGGAGCAATGCCAAATCACAGCCCCCTCCGCCCCAGGATGCGGGAAGTGAAACGGAATTGACAGCCAAGCTGATCCGGCTGCATCGGGAATTTCCAGAGCGTGGGTGGTGAGCTGGGATGGCCAGGAACAATAGTCGTCTCACTGCCAGCTCCCGGTTCAGATATCAGGACGCTGGGAACAGACTGGGGAGCTGTTGGGACAGGTTGTAGTGCTGATAGGGCCTGACTCCATCCGGGCTCGGCAGGCAGAGGGAACTAACAGCAGCGAGCTGCTGGGACACTGCATGGCTGTGGAGAAAAGGTTCCACACCCTCCCACCATCCCAGGAGAGGGGCTGTCCAATGCCTGGGCGAGAGCGAGAGGTGCAGAGGACCTGAATCAGCTTTGTCAAGTGCTGTGAAATTGGTTGTTTTGCTGCAGCAATACATTATAAAAACTATAATAAATCAACATACATGTATACTTAAATTACTGCAAAAAGAAAGCAGCATACAGAGGTATTGTACATGGGTTCATTGTCTATTCAGAAATCCCTTGGCAAACTGGAAGAAGTTGTTGAGTGTGTGTCTTTAGACTCCTCTACCATCTCCTCGATGGCAGCCATGAGAAAAGGGCACGTCCGAGGAGATGGGGTCCTTAATGATGGATACTGCCTTTTTGAAGCCTTGCCTTTTTGGTGCTGGGGAAGCTAGCACCCATGGTGGAACTGGCTGAGTTTACAACTTTTCTTATCCAGGGCAAAAGCCCCTCCATACCAGATGATGACGCAAATAGTTAGAATGCTCTCCACAGTACGTCTGTCAAAACTTGCGAATGTCTTTGGTGACGCACCAAATCTCCTCAAATTCCTTATGAAGTATAGCTGCCATTCTGCCTTCGTTGAGTTTACATCAAAATGTTGGGCCCAGGATAGATCCTCAGAGATGCTGACACCCAGGAAGTTGAAGTTAGTCACTCTTTCCAATGCAGACCGCTCGATGAGGACTGGTTGGTGTTCCCTCAACTTCCCCTTCCTGAAGTCCACAATCGGTTCCTTGGTCGTACTGAGTTGTGTGCAAGATTGTTGCTGGGGCCTCGCTCAACCAGCTGATCTATCTCACTCCTGAACACCTCGTCACCATCTGAGATTCTGCCAACAATAATTGGCAAATTTCTACATGGTGTTTGAGCTGTGCCTAGCCAGACAGTTGTGGGTGTAGAGAGAGTAGAGCAGTGGGCTAAGCACGCATCCTTGAGATGCACAGGTATCGAGAGGAGATGTTACTTCCAGTCCATGCAGGCTGTTGCCTCACGTTGAGGAAATCATGGATCCAGTTGCAGAGGGAGGTACAGAGAGATAGGTTTTGGAGCTTGTTGATTAGAACTGAGGGCATGACGGTGTTGAACACTATCATCCCTCAGTGAAGAGGATGAAATGAGAGAAAGTGATTAATAACAAGATGAGGACAAGGCCATTTGACCCCTTCTCCCTGCTCTCTCACTCAGTGAAATCTCAGCTGATCTCCTCCCTCAGCCCCAGTTTCACTTCCCTCAGTGTCCGTAAATGACCCCTACACTGAACAGCCTCTGAGAGTCCACACTCTCCAGGTGAAGAGATCTCCCCCAGTCCTGTCTCCATCTCCGGCAGTCTCTGAGACTGGGACTCCAGCAAGGGGGAGCACTCTCCACACACCCCACACTGCCTGTCAAGGTCAGTGAAATCCCCATTAAATTCTGCTGAACTGCAGAGAATTCTGGCCAAGACTGCTTAACTCCCCCCACCTGCGACCTGGAGAAGCTTCTCCACTCTGTCTGGTTGGTCCATCCTTCTTCAGGTCTGGAGACTGAACCAGGTCACAGAATTCCAGAAGAGCATGGATAATTTCAGAAATCCTCTCAGTCCCGGACACAGCCACGAAAGGAACACTGGCACACCTCCTGAACCACTCCCTGTTCCTTCCCAGAGACACCACAGTACAGGAATGTGGACGTCATCGCAGGGATAGTATAGTTCAATGGTTCAATAGCTCAATTTAGTATCAGAGAATTGTATGAATTGAATTGGATTGACGTTATTTCTAACATCCAGCAATATATGCAATACACATCCTGAAATTCCCATTCTTTGTAGATATCTGTGCAAACAAAAGAGTGCGCTAGAACCTGAAAGCTCCCCCTGATCACCCCTCCCATGCACAAGCAGCTGCAAGGCTATGTCTCCCCCACACCCCCGACCTCCGCAGAAAGGCATCAGCGCCTTCCGCCCGCCAAGCCAGGCCCCCCGGTGAAGACCACGACCTGCAGTACAACAAAGGCTAATGGTTCACCCCACAATTCGACATACCGCACTCTCTCTCTCTCCCTAATAAGGGCGCAAAGAGGTGACCTCTTTCACAGCGAGGGGGGAGACTTAACAAGACAACTTGTTGATTTACGATATTAAAAGTCTGGCATGCTGGTTTTTATCGAGTTCTCTGCCCTAAGAATCGGCAGCAATCTATCCCCCACCTATGAGAAAGAGAGGGAGGGAGGGAGGGAGGGAGATAAGGAGAGGAAGGAGGGAGTGAGAGACGGTGAGAGAGATGAAGAAAGGGAGAGGGAGGGAGGGAGAGAGAGGAAGACAGTGAGAGGGGCAGTAAGAGAGAGGAAGACAGAGAGGGGGAGAGAGGAATGGTGGCGGAGGGGTGAGGTTAGAGATACAGTAAGGGGAAGGGAAGTGCATGGAGGTGGAGGGGGAGAGTGAGAGAGGGAGGGTGTGGGAGAAATTGAAGGAGCAGGGAGAGTGAGAGAGAGGAAGACAGAGAGGGAGAGGGAGGGAGTGGGGAAAGGGAGGGAGAGAGAGAGATTGAGAGGGATAAGCAGGGTGAGAGAGAGGAAGGGACAGAGAGAGAGGGGAAATGGAAAGGGAGAGGGAGGGAGAGGAAGGAAGACAAAAAGGGAGAGGGTGGGAGGGAGAAAGGGATGGAGGGAGAAGGAGGGGAAGAGGATTTTGACTCGAGAGGCTTCGACGAGAAGAGGCGGCGGACGAGCTTCACTCCAAGTGAGGTAAGGCCGGGTAAGTTCCTTTCAAAAGAGAAAGTTTCAAAAGTTGAGGCAAGTATTGGGTAGGTCATGACAGCTGAGATCGGCCCCGTGATTTGTTCATCCTGCAGCATGTGGGAAATCAGGGATACTTCCAGTGTCCCTGACGACTACGTGTGCAGGAAGTGTGTCCAGCTGCAGCTTCTGGCAGACCGCATTGAGCGTCTGGAGCTGCGATTGGATTCATACTGGAGCATCAGCGATGCTGAGAAAGTCATGAATAGCACGTTCAGTGAGTTGGCCACACCACAGGTAAAGGCTACACAGGCAGAAAGGGAAGGGGTGGCCACTAGACAACGTAGCAGTAGGCAGGTAGTGCAGGAGTCCCCTGAGGTCATCTCCCTCCTAAACAGATATACTGTTTTGGATACTGTTGGGGGAGATGTCTCATGAGGGGAAGGCAGCAGCAGCCGAGTTCATTGCACCATGGGTGGCTCTGTGGCACAGGAGGGAAGGAAAAGGAGTGGGAGAGCTATCGTGATAGGGGATTTGATTGTAAAGGGAATAGATAGGCATTTCTGCGGCCGCAAACAAGACTCCAGGATGGTATGTTGCCTCCCTGGTGCAAGGGTCAAGGATGTCTCTGAGCGGCTGCAGAACATTCTGGAGTGGGAGGGTGAACAGCCAGTGGTCGTGGTGCACATAGGTACCAACGATATAGGTATAAAATGGGATGAGGTCCTACAAGGTGAATTTAGGGAGTTAGGAGATAAACTAAAAAGTAGGACCACAAAGGTAATCATCTCTGGATTACTACCAGTGCCACGTGCTAGTCAGAGTAGAAATAGGAGGATATTTCAGATGAATATGTGGCTTGCAAAATGGTGCAAGGGGGAGGGATTCAAATTTCTGGGGCATTGGAACCAGTTCTGGGGGAGGTGGGACCGGTATAAACAGGACGGTCTGCACCTGGGCTGGACTGGAACCAATGTCCTGGGGGAGCGTTTGCTACTGCTGTTCAGGAGGCTTTAAACTAATGTGGCAGGGGGATGGGAACAAGTGCAGAGAGACAGAGGGGTGTAAAATGAGGGTAGAAGCAAAAAGTAGTAAGGTGAAAAGTAAAAGTGGCAGGCAGGCAAATCCAGGGCAAAAAGCAAAAAGAGCCACTTTTCAACATAATTGTATAAGGGCTAAGAGTGCTGTAAAAACAAGCCTGAAGGCTTTGTGTGTCAATGCAAGGAGCATTCATAACAAGGTGGATGAATTGAATGTGCAGATAGTTATTAATGAATATAATATAGTTGGGATCACAGAGACATGGCTCCAGGGTGACCAAGGATGGGAGCTCAACATCCAGGGATATTCAATATTCAGGAAGGATAGACAGGAAAGAAAAGGAGGTGGGGTAGCATTGCTGGTTAGAGAGGAGATTAATGCAATAGAAAGGAAGGACATTAGCCTGGAGGATGTGGAATCGATATGGGTAGAGCTGCATAACACTAAGGGGCAGAAAATGCTGGTGGGAGTTGTGTACAGGCCACCTAACAGTAGTAGTGAGGTTGGGGATGGCATTAAACAGGAAATTAGAAATGCGTGCAATAAAGGAACAGTAGTTATAATGGGTGATTTCAATCTACATATAGAGTGGGTGAACCAAATTGGTAAGGGTGCTGAGGAAGAGGATTTCTTGGAATGTATGCGGGATGGTTTACTGAACCAACTTGTCGAGGAATCAACTAGAGAGCAGGCCATTCTAGATTGGGTATTGAGCAATGAGGAAGGGTTAGTTAGCAATCTTGTCGTGCGAGGCCCCTTGGGTAAGAGTGACCATAATATGGTGGAATTCTTCATTAAGATGAAGAGTGACATAGTTAATTCAGAAACAAAGGTTCTGAACTTAAAGAAGGGTAACTTTGAAGGTATGAGACGTGAATTAGCTAAGAGACTGGCAAATGATACTTAAAGGGTTGACGGTGGATATGCAATGGCAAGCATTTAAAGATCACATGGATGAACTACAACAATTGTTCATCCCAGTTTGGCAAAAGAATAAACCAGGGAATGTAGTGCACCCCTGGCTGACAAGGGAAATTAGGGATAGTATCAAGTCCAAAGAAGAAACACATAAATTAGCTAAAAAAAAGCGGCACACCTGAGGACTGGGAGAAATTCAGAGACCTGCAGAGGAGGACAAAGGGCTTAATTAGGAAAGGGAAAAAAGATTATGAGAGAAAGCTGGCAGGGAACATAAAAACTGACTGTAAAAGCTTTTATAGATACATGAAAAGAAAAAGATTGGTCAAGACAAATGTAGGTCCTTTACAGTCAGAAACAGGTGAATTGATCATCGGGAACAAAGACATGGCAGACCAATTGAATAACTACTTTGGTTCTGTCTTCACTAAGGAGGACATAAATAATCTTCTGGAAATAGTAAGGGACCGAGAGTTTAGTGAGATGGAGGAACTGAGGGAAATACATGTTAGTAGGGGAGTGGTGTTAGGTAAATTGAAGGGATTAAAAGCAGATAAATCCCCAGGGCTAGATGGTCTGCATCCCAGAGTGCTTAAGGAAGTAGCCCAAGAAATAGTGGATGCAT